>NW_028174060.1:0-1000 GCF_963971535.1 Notolepis coatsorum
TAATACAAATGTTATTATTAACTCATTGGACGCCGACAACGTTTATATACGTGTTTGTCCGACAACCGTTGTAATGGCCAAAATGGATTTAATGTGCAGTGGATTTATGTGACCAGGGGGTGGCGCTTCTTTTATATAAGCGTCAGGTACACCTGTATGAGGGAGGAGTTTGACCCGGAAAGGGCAATGGTTTTTGACCGCACGACGCAGGTCACAGGTCGCTGTTAGAACACACCGCAGGGCGAAATGTTTGTATGTAATTAGTTATTGTATTCATTATTATTTAATCAGTTTAAGGAACAAAAGCTAAGATATTCTGTTTGCATGGTCAAGCAAAATAAATATCATTTTCCAAGTAGAGCTGCCTGCATGTATCATTGGGACAAGGATCGGTTTGGTATCAGATCAGACATATAGAACGGCGCGTCAGCCAAGTCGATCTACGGGATCAAATTGCTCAGTAGCTCCGTATAAAGACGGGAGCTCCTTTAAAGGGGCTATGTACTGCTATTCCTAGCACTATTTGGGCAACTTTACACAATTCCTGTTAGTCTATTGAAGACATCTGTAAGTTTTTTTTCAAAAAAAGTCATTGTTTTATATTTCTAATCAAGTACTCAAAACCATCATTTTTCAGCTCCAAAATTTCAGGCTGTTATGGCACTTTGAGCACTTTAAGCACTTTGAGTGACAGTCAGTCCACACAGTCTGCGACTGGTATGAATGAATGAATGAATGAATGAATGAATGAATGAATGAATGAATGAATGAATGAAAATGAATGAATAGACAGAGAGAGAGGTAGACAGAGAGAGATAGAGAGAGAAAGAGAGAGAGAGAGAGGGGGGGGTGCGAGAGAGAGAGAGAGAGATAGAGAGGGAGAGAGGAGAGACAGAGAGAGAGAGAGAGAGAGAGAGAGAGAGAGAGAGAGAGAGAGAGAGAGAGAGAGAGAGAGGGAGCACTTGGGGGAGGGGGGGGGGACCTGCCGCGGAGGAAGGGA
>NW_028174059.1:0-3000 GCF_963971535.1 Notolepis coatsorum
CAGAGCTGAGGTGGGAATCTCCAGGGATGAGTGGGAGAGAGATGAGGGGAGGAATAGATAAAGAGAGAAAGAAAGAGAGAGAGAAGGTAGAGAGAGCGAGAGAGAGAGAGAGAGAGAGAGAGAGAGAGAGAGAGAGAGAGAGAGAGAGAGAGAGAGAGAGAGAGAGAGAGAGAGAGAGAGAGGGTGAGGCAGGTAGTGGTTTGAAGGGAGAGGAGAGTGGGTGACACCTTATACTGCGTTAACGCAACATACACAACTCACTCCCCTTTCAATAAACAGTGTGTTGGGGGTTGGGGGGAGAGGGGGGGGGGGGGTGGGGTGATGGCAAATGGAGGGAAAATGATACCTGGTTAAATTGAAATAAAATGGACCAATTGGAGAGCGGTGCTGTTGTTGGTGTTCGGGGAAACAGAAAAAAAAGCAAGGGAGAAGGTCTTCTGAATCTAGACTAAACATGGGAGCAGTCTGAGCTGCCCATGCACTTTGAATAAGGAACAAACCAGCGCGTCTGATTCTACTAGGGCTGATCCAAACGCTTCAATCGTTGCCATGGTAATCCATACTAAAATCAAGATTAAAATGCTTCATTTACATACTTTTTTATTTACCACTCCAAAAATGTGCAAGAAATAGTTTGTAGAAATGATCATCCAACATTCTTCTCAGTTCTTCTCAGCCAAGGACATTTACTCACGAGAATCTTCAGGAAACATTACCCCATAGCTCTTATTTACACGCCACATTGAAACTTGCACCAGAAGAATAAAGCTTTGATTATTCACTGATACTTACTATTGAACCCAAAACATGGTAATTGGTAGCGCCCTGGTTAATACTCTAACTTCCATTTCCCTAATCTCTGAATGGAGAATCTGTAGGCAAGGGACACATTTTAATTTTTTTTATTTTTATCTCTCGCGACAGCCAGTGGCTCTCTTCTCACCTGGCAGCGAGGGCTCTCATTGGTGAAGTGTAATGCGTGGGAGGTCACCCTGCCTTCCTCAAGTCCTGCCTCCGCTGAGCAAGCGCCCAGACCTGACCTGTAGGTGTCGCTGTCCACAACGCCAGCTTCCCTCCCCCTAACCCAGCCAAACGAGTTAGTATAGCGATCAGCCCAAGCCAAGGCAATGCTGACTCTGGAAGTCGAGAAGCAAGGGACAAATTTGATATTGTTTTTTATATCAGCGCTCTGGTTTCCATTTGTAGTTGAGCATAGATCGAAATGTCGGATCAAAAACACCTACGAAAAGTATCGATGCCTGTGTATCGTGTGGAAAAACGAATTCAAAGTCAGAAAACATGACAGGAGTTGTTTGCTAATCAGACTGTAAACAATGACTGGCTCACAGAAAGAGGAAGTCTTGGCCCGGATATTGGGAATCGTAACCGCTCAGCCAGCAGCTACACCAGAAGCATTGGCCGTTGCCGCCAGATGTGAAATTGTCGTCAGTCGTAAAAAATAAAAATAAAAATAAAAATAAAAATAAAAAAGACGACAGTCAATGGGTCCCCAGGTTGCCATTTCCCGACCCCGGAAGCTGCAGTATGCAGGAGCAGCGGCAGAGTGTAGAGCACATCTGTGCATCTTTAAGCTGCGGTCTGACATCATTATTATATCATAGCGTTTGCCGGGTTTATCAAAGGTTGCATTGTTTTAGTAATTGTCCTTTCATGAAGGCAAAAGTGACAAGCGCTAACTCAGGACACTGGCAATTATTATATATATATTTTTTTATATGTCACATTTATATTGGCATTTTTCATTATTATGACGAACACAGAACACACATAACCCACATCAAACCACCCCCAGACCCCTCGCCATCAACCCACCCCCAGACCCCTCCCACATCAACCCACCCCCAGACCCCTTCCCATCAACCCACCCCCAGACCCCTCCCACATCAACCCACCCCCAGACCCCTCCCACATCAACCCACCCCCAGACCCCTCCCCATCAACCCACCCCCAGACCCCTCCCACATCAACCCACCCCCAGACCCCTCCCCATCAACCCACCCCCAGACCCCTCCCACATCAACCCACCCCCAGACCCCTCCCACATCAACCCACCCCCAGACCCCTCCCCATCAACCCACCCCCAGACCCCTCCCACATCAACCCACCCCCAGACCCCTCCCACATCAACCCACCCCTAGTCCTATTGACAAGCTCTATAACGAACCGCAGCAGATTCTGAGGGTTAAGTCAAAACCAATCCTAACAAATTATTGCAAGTTCACAGAGTTCAAAGAGTCTTGACAAAGGCAAATGGGGTGAAAACACAAGCTGCTGCTGAAATACAGTAGAAAACCCTTCTCTCCTTTCAAATCTAGCAGTTGAGATGTTCTTCTGTGGTTTTCTGGGAAAGCTCGACGAACGCTTGAAGTTGCCACCACTGGTTGCCAGTAAAACACATTAACACCCAGATCAAGATTTTGAAAGGAGACTTTCAAAAGGGTAATTCTACAGTGTATTTCAGCCGCGGCTTGTGTTTTCACTCCACCGTCCTTTGTCAAGACTCTTTCAGCTTTCTGTTGATCCCTTAGAAAACACAAATTATTATATGTGCAAAACACAGCCTACTACAGTGTAGGATCTTGCATAGGGTCCACTACACCAATGCGAGGTTAGCAAAGATATACCCGGGTAGAACGGATGCATGTAATAGATGTAAACAATCACCAGCGGATTATACTGCATGCACATGTTCTGGACGTGCCCCAAACTCACAGAGTTCTGGACTGCAATATTTGATACCTTGGGTTAGGGCTGACCCCTATTAGTCGATTAGTCGATTAATCGGTCGAAAGGAGCCGTAGTCGACTAGCCAACCTCTTAGTTGAATACAATTTTTTTTAATAATAATTATAATATATATATATATATATATTTTTTTATCATTCTTTCGAAAAGAAAAGAGGCATAGAAGCGTGGCTAACGCTAATGGCATGCATACCAGAGGCTAACTGCCTACGAAAACAGGCACAGAGGCACTGA
>NW_028174058.1:0-12226 GCF_963971535.1 Notolepis coatsorum
CTTTTATCTGTTGGCCTCATCTCTATCTTTTTCTCTCTCTCTCTCTCTCTCTCTCTCTCTCTCTCTCTCTCTCTCTCTCTCTCTCTCTCTCTCTCTCTCTCTCTCTCTCTCTCTCTCTCTCTCTCTCTCTCTCTCTCTCTCTCTCTTTCTCTCTCTCTCTCTCAACCTCTCCCTCTCCTCAATCAATATCAATATTTCCTTGTTCTTGTTCTGCCCCCCCCCCCCCATCTCTCTTTCCATCTCTGTGGCGTACCACAGACAGGGCTTTCAGGAATCTAGAGGGTGACAGGCTGAGGACACACTCATGTGCACATGATTCTTTACTATATTTTTCCATTTCCCTTCTGCAAGTTACTGAACAGTACTACCAAATGGTAACAATATAGTACTCAATGTACAGTCTTTAAAGCACATAGGCCTGAAAATAAATAACAGGGTTACAAAAACATTTGAGGCTATTAAGTTTAAGTTTAAGGGCCGAAGGATCTATGGTGAACGTTATGGATAGAAAATAAGTGTGGATTGTGCAGGAATATAATATCACAATCCCCACTATCTCCCTGTGAATGCATATGAGAGAGAATGCCTAGAAGATTTATGCTGAGTAGGGCTGCCTGGGGAAGCCATTATCCGTGGTGGAGTTAAACCAGCTGTTCATCTGCTAGCTATGCTTCTATTCCCCCTGATACAATGATAAACAAACTACCAGATACAATGAAAAACAAACTACCAGGTACAATGAAAAACAAACTACCAGATACAATGAAAAACAAACTACCAGGTACAATGATAAACAAACTACCAGATACAATGAAAAACAAACTACCAGGTACAATGAAAAACAAACTACCAGGTACAATGATAAACAAACTACCAGATACAATGATAAACAAACTACCAGATACAATGATAAACAAACTGCCAGCTACAATGATAAACAAACTACCAGGCACAATGATAAACAAACTACCAGGCACAATGATAAACAAACTACCAGATACAATGATAAACAAACTACCAGATACAATGATAAACAAACTACCAGATACAATGATAAACAAACTACCAGGTACAATGATAAACAAACTACCAGCTACAACAATAAACAAACTACCAGGTACAATGATAAACAAACTACCAGCTACAACAATAAACAAACTACCAGATACAATGATAAACAAACTACCAGATGCAATGATAAACAAACTACCAGGTACAATGATAAACAAACTACCAGGCACAATGATAAACAAACTACCAGGTACAATGATAAACAAACTACCAGCTACAACGATAAACAAACTACCAGATACAATGACAAACAAACTACCAGGCACAATGATAAACAAACTACCAGCTACAACGATAAACAAACTACCAGATACAATGACAAACAAACTACCAGGTACAATGATAAACAAACTACCAGCTACAACAATAAACAAACTACCAGGCACAATGATAAACAAACTACCAGGCACAATGATAAACAAACGACCAGGTACAATGATAAACAAACTACCAGCTACAACGATAAAGAAACTACCAGATACAATGACAAACAAACTACCAGGTACAATGATAAACAAACTACCAGCTACAATGATAAACAAACTACCAGGCACAATGATAAACAAACTACCAGATACAATGATAAACAAACTACGAGGCACAATGATAAACAAACTACTGGCACAATGATAAACAAACTACCAGGCACAATGATAAACAAACCACCAGATACAATGATAAACAAACTACCAGATACAATGATAAACAAACTACCAGGTACAATGATAAACAAACTACCAGATACAATGATAAACAAACTACCAGCTACAATGATAAACAAACTACCAGCTACAATGATAAACAAACTACCAGGCACAATGATAAACAAACTACCAGATACAATGATAAACAAACTACGAGGCACAATGATAAACAAACTACTGGCACAATGATAAACAAACTACCAGGCACAATGATAAACAAACCACCAGATACAATGATAAACAAACTACCAGATACAATGATAAACAAACTACCAGGTACAATGATAAACAAACTACCAGATACAATGATAAACAAACTAACAGATGCAATGATAAACAAACTACCAGATACAATGATAAACAAACTACCAGGTACAATGATAAATAAACTACCAGGTACAATTAGTGGGAAGGTGAATGGCACTCAGTGGTAGAATGGATACATTTTGCGTTACATTAGCTAGTCAACAATGTAACAGATTGCTGATAATTCTGACATCCAAGGTAATAATCTGTTTAAAACGAGGAGATGGTGATCCCATTCAACTCAATGTTGGCTGAACTGAATGTTTACACACTTGGCACCAAGATTCCACCTAGCCACCCTGGCTCTCATTTAAAGAATAACAACCTTCCACCTATAGCCACCCTGGCTCTCATTTAAAGAATAACAACCTTCCACCTAGACACCCTGGCTCTCATTTAAAGAATAACAACCTTCCACCTAGCCACCCTGGCTCTCATTTAAAGAATAACAACCTTCCACCTATAGCCACCCTGGCTCTCATTTAAAGAATAACAACCTTCCACCTAGCCACCCTGGCTCTCATTTAAAGAATAACAACCTTCCACCTAGCCACCCTGGCTCTCATTTAAAGAATAACAACCTTCCACCTAGCCACCCTGGCTCTCATTTAAAGAATAACAACCTTCCACCTAGCCACCCTGGCTCTCATTTAAAGAATAACAACCTTCCACCTAGCCACCCTGGCTCTCATTTAAAGAATAACAACCTTCCACCTAGCCACCCTGGCTCTCATTTAATTTAATTCTAATGCAGCCTGCAGATAATATTTGCATGTGCACTGTGTTAGTGTAAATGAATGAATGTTGCCGCTAGCTTGTGGCTAGGCTAGCGTTCTTTGCTAATGGCTAACGTTAGCTAGCCGAATTGTTTAGAGACTTAATTAGTTTCAAGTTTCTTTAATAGTTGTCATACAGAAGTACAGAATACTTTTATACAAAATAAAATAACATAGTATAGCATGTAAATTAGAAGTAAAAAAAAAAATGAGGTCACAGTGTTCAGTTTAGACATATGTACAATGTTCGATGCAGAATAGACGTAAATGAGTTACCATATAATATACAATACTGTGCAGTGTACTAATATACAATACTATATAGTGCAAGGCAGAAATGGGATGAGGTGCAATTTAGGTACAATTTACAGTAGGTGTACGAGTTGTAGTGCAAATCCTTTATCAATAAATATAAAGTGTGTTTGTGTGATCTAAAGTGTGGAGAGTGGGTGCTGCAGTGTGTTGTTTGTTTAAGTGAGTGTGTGCGTGTGTGCTGTGTGCATTTGATGGTTGTTGCATAGTGTTTATTGTTCGTTTAGCAGCCTGATGGCCTGGGGATAGAAGCTTCTTCTGAGTCTTTCTGTGCTCGCCTTAAGACTCCAGTATCGCTTGCCTGACCGCAGCAGTTCAAAGAGGCAGTTGTTCGGGTGGCTCGAGTCCTTAATAATTCTCTTAGCCTTCCCCTTGCACCGCTTGTTGTAAATGTTCTGGAGGGTGGGAAGCCCCCCTCCAATTGTGCGTTCGGCTGAACGTGTCGTGTTTTTTTTTTTTTTTTTTTTATCATTTCAGATAGTGGTTGAAGAAGTGAGTCTTTAGTCGACGGCGAAAGATTGGACGGGATTCGGCTGTCCTAACTGGGATGGGTAGTTCATTCCACCATTGTGGGGCAAGGACTGAGAATAGGCGACTTCTCTTGGATGACCCTCCGGGAGCTTGGATAGGAGTAGGTCTGAGGCGGCCAGAAGATGCAGAGCGTAGGGGTCTTGAGGGTGTGTAGTTAGAGACCATTGACCGGAGATAGGCGGGAGCGGTTCCCTTTGCTGCACGGTATGCTAGGTCGAGGGCCTTGAAGCGGATACGTGCAGCAATGGGGAGCCAGTGCAGGTCCCTAAGAAGTGGGGTGACATGGGCCGACTTCGGTAGGTTTGATATCAGGCGGGCCGCTGCGTTTTGAATGAGTTGAAGAGGCTTGGTGGCAGTGGCCGGGAGGCCAGCTAGCAGTGCGTTGCAGTAGTCGAGGCGGGAGATGACTGTTGATTGGACGAGGAGTTGGGTGGCTTCTTTTGTCAGGAAGGGGCGTATCCTTCTGACGTTGCTCAGGAGGAATCTGCAGGTTCTGGTTGTCGCTGCGATGTGAGCAGAGAAGTTCAACTGGTCGTCGAGGACAACACCAAGGTTCTTGGCGGTCGGGGACGCGGTCACAGCTGCATTCTCGAATGTGATGGAGAGGTCGGTCAGGGGGGAGGATTTGGCCGGCAGGTGGAGCAATTCTGTTTAGCTTAGGTTCAGTTTGAGGTGGTTGGTCGTCATCCAGGCGGAGATGTCGGACAGACAGGCCGAGATCCGCTCAGAGACGTGGATATCTGAGGGAGGGAAGGAGAGGAAGAGTTGAGTATCATCGGCATAACAATGATATGAGAAGCCATGAGACGTGATAATGTTACCCAGTGATTTAGTGTAGAGGGAGAAGAGAAGGGGTCCTAGGACCGAGCCCTGGGGGACACCCGTCCGGAGGGGGCGGGTGGCCGACAGAGTCCCTCTCCATGACACTTGGTAGGAGCGGTCGTTGAGGTATGATGTCAGCCATGTCAGCGCAGATCCAGCCACTCCCATTCCTGCGAGGGCCGCGAGGAGGATCTGATGGTTGACTGTGTCGAAGGCTGCAGATAGATCTAGGAGAATCAGGACAGAGGAGAGGCCTTTCGCTTTTGCTAAGTGAAGTGCCTCTGTGACCGCAATGAGGGCCGTTTCTGTGGAGTGGCCAGTCCGGAAGCCAGACTGATTGGGGTCTAGGAGGTCATTCTGTAAGAGATAAGCAGTAAGTTGGTTGGATACAGCACGTTCAAGTGTTTTAGAAAGAAAGGAGAGAAGAGAGACAGGACGATAGTTGGCTATGACGGTGGGGTTCAGGGTTGGTTTTTTTATGAGGGGCGTGACTCTGGCTTGTTTTAGGGAGGTGGGGACCACCCCCGAGTTGAGTGAGGAGTTGATGGTTGCAGTTAGGAATGGGAGGATGTCCGGTGCTATGGTCTGGAGGAGTGGGGAGGGTAGCTGGTCCAGCTGGCATGTAGTCGGACGGTTCGACGTTATCAGTGTCAGGGTCTGGGCTTCTGTAATGGGAGAGAAAGATGACAGAGTGAAGGATGAGGTTCTCGATTCAGCGTTTGGAATGGGTGGGGGTTGGGAGAAGGAGCTGCGGATGTTCTCCACTTTTTCCTCAGAGTAGTAGAGGCGTTGTCGTGCCTTCTTCACAACACTGTCAATGTGTGTGGTCCATGTCAAATCCTCGGATATGTGGGCTCCGAGGTACTTGAAACTGTTCACTCTCTCAACCGGTGCCCCGTCGATGCTGAGGGGGCTGTAGTCCTTGACCCCCGACCACCTGAAGTCCACAATCATCTCTTTTGTTTTGCTGACGTTCAGGGAGAGGCAGTTCTCCTCGTTAATTAAGGGATTGCAACGTTGTTAACTTGGCTATGTCACATATAAACACAATGTAATGTATCATGTTGGCTGCTGGCTGCTAATGCAGCCTGCAGATAATATTTGCATGTGCACTGTGTTAGTGTAAATGAATGAATGTTGCCGCTAGCTTGTGGCTAGGCTAGCGTTCTTTGCTAATGGCTAACGTTAGCTAGTCGAATTGTTTAGAGACTTGAATAAGGGAATGAAACGTTGTTAACTTGGCTATGTCACATATAAACACAATGTAATGTATCACGTTGGCTGCTGGCTGCTAATGCAGCCTGCAGATAATATTTGCATGTGCACTGTGTTAGTGGTGCTGCCTAAATGAATGAATGTTTGCCGCTAGCTTGTGGCTAGGCTAGCGTACGTTGCACTGATCTAGTGACTAGTGCCTCTGTGGAGGAGGAAGTAAACATTGCCAGGCATTCTGGTCATTGTAGTTCTCCCTCTTTTCACCGACAGTTAAGGGAGACATGACATGCTGGTTTGATGAAATGTATAGTGTAAATGAAATGAATAGTGTATGTATATTCAATAGTAGTATTGATAGTATATTAGCCACTGTATACTGTACATGGTCTGCTTGGTTTGATCGGGCTGCCGAGCCATGGTCTGCTTGGTTTGATCGGGCCGCCGAGCCATGGTCTGCTTGGTTTGATTTAGGGGAGTGGTCTGCCCTGCGGGGGGGCCCCGACATATTGCGCGACATATTGCGCAACACCACTGCATACCATTGACTCAGAAGGTCTGTTTTATTGAAATCGTCACAGCAGTATAGTTTGTTTATACTTCAGAAGGATGATATTTAAACATGGTCCCCAAAATGAATGGAAGCGAATGAGGAGCCTGACACCTGGGAGAAATGGGGGTGTTGCAGCGTTGGGGATGTTTAAAAAATATAATTTAATATAATAATTTGTGCTTCACCTAAAAATTTGGTCAGCAGCCTCCACTGGTGTACAGTGTATATAAACCATGCTTACATGAGAACAAATGGCCTCTAAAGTAGGCTGTATATCGAAATGTACGTATATGACTAACATCATCATTACGTAAATGATGTCCATACTTTATTTTTACATAATATTACATTAAATCAAATAAAGATTTGGTTGACTATTTTAATGGATTTTGTGGCCCAATCACATAGTTGATTTACTGTAAACCTTCAAATAAAAGTCCCAAATAGACATCTGTCCCAAATAAAAGTGGGGTGTACATGTTATGTGGCTTCACCTTCCGAGTCACCACTACGTCACCAACATCTTTATTTAATCATGTTGTAGTCATTTAGCAGGTTACCATCAATCTTGGCATCCGAGCTGATAGAATCACTGCATTAATGGAAAGAGCAGCAGCTGAGTCTTATCAGCCATCTTGTCCTGAGCACCACTGGGGATCTGGTGCAGTGGAGTGTTAATAATCAATTAATCCATAGGATTAGTAGATGAATACCCAGTTCTTTGTTTGTTTTATTTATATGTGTATATGCTGGTGCGTGTCATACAAGTAATATTCATACTGGTTTAAATAGACAATTTGATATTTCCCATCTTTGCTGAGCAAGATTTTTGTGCAAAGGGAATTAAAGGCCTGTTCCAAATAAAGATGGGATAAGTTCTGTGATTGAAGCAAATAAAAGCCTGGAGCTTGATTGATTGATTGATTGATTGAATTGATTGATTGAAAACGTTATTAACAGATTGCAGAATGGGTACAGTACAGTACAGCTCAATACATACAATTGTTAAGGGGTTGCAGACCAGAGAAAGACTTTCGTCTTGTTTACATCAGGGTCCCCCATTTTCAATTCATCATAACATATATGACACACACGACATACAGATAGACAGTACTGCTACATCTATACATTTATGACATACCAGATTTGCAAATACAGTACTGTTTGTGATACAAAAAGAGTCCAGAAAAGAGAGTATATACATTTGACATAGAAAATGTACATTGGAGGAGGTTGGGTAGGTGGGGTGGGGTTGGGTGGGTGGGTGGGGAGGGGGGGGGGGGGGTCTGTACATTGGAGGTGGTTGGGTGGGTGGGGTGGGTGGGGGAGGGGTTGGGTAGGAGGGGTGGGTGGGGGAGACTGTACAACTGTACAAGCAAAACTGTAGATTGGAATATTGACAAAACCATACTTGGTAATTTACTGTACATTGGAGGGGGTTGGGTTAGGACATTTACAGGGGCCAGTTTCGAATTGCAGTCACCCGTAGGTGTTCTTTGAGAGTGGTTTTGAAAGTGGGTAGTGATTCACATTCCTTTACAGCTGTGGGTAGGGCATTCCACATTGATGTGGCATAATTGCTAAACGTGTTTAGTCCCTTGTTTGAGCCGAATCTGGGTTTAACATGATTTGTGGAGCTCCCTCTGGTGTTGTGGTTGTGGTATTCACTGACCTTTGGGAAGTATTTTGACATGTACATGGGTACCTTGGTCGTGTAGTGTATCTTGTAGACCAGGCCCATTGCAAGTTGCTGTACTCTGTCGTCTACTCTAAGCCATCCTAGGTTGTCAAAGTGGGCAGGGGTGAGGTGGGTTCTAGGAGTAAAGTCAAGCAGTAGTCTGACCAGTTTGTTTTGAAATGTTTGTAATTTTGTTTTTAGCGCCTTTGAGGTGCTTTGGTACCATAGAGAGCTTTACGGTAATTAACTTTTTTAATTTAAGTTTTCAAGTTTTGTTTTATTTGTCACGTATAAAGTACATTACAGTGAAATGCTCTGTATTTGATTTGATTTTATTACGGATCCCCATTAGCTGGTGCCATGGCAACCAGCTAGTCTTCCTGGGGTCCACACAAAAAAACATACAAAACATTATTGCAAAACAGAATTATTAAAAGCCAGTACTCAACATACAATACACAATGAAACTAACAATTAAGATGGCTAAAATTACATGCAAGCAAAGAAACAGAAAACAAAAAACAAAACAAAACAAAATACAAAATACAGTGTTAAATACAATTTAAGATTGTTTTTAAAATTGAATATTTTTAAGAATTGCTTTTAGAATGCTCATCAATGTTACTAAAAATTTATTTCACCATACCTTTAAAAAGAAAAGAAAAAACACACAAAGTAATCAGAATGTGCTTCATACAGTAAAAAAAAGTAAAAGAGGAATAAACACTCCCAACACTATACAAATATACAATATACAAACTAAAGTACAACCTAAAGTACAATAAAGTAAAAATGCAAAAAAAAGCTAAATGCTAAAATGAGGTATGGATGTGGTGCAAATATTTTTTTAATAAATAGATTAAATATGGTGTTGTGTTAAAAGTGTTTAAATTGTCTAAAGTGAGTGTTTGTCTAAAGTGAGTGTGTGCGTGTGGATGTGTGTGCAGAATGTAGATGGATGGGTTAATGTTACATAGAGTCATTGAGCATCCTGATGGCCTGGGCATAGAAGCTCAGTATCACTATTTCTAAACATTGATGTCCAATGTTCTATTCTAAGGTACTGTATAATGTTAGTCGCTCGCCATCACATTCTATTATAGGCAGTATATTTCCACAGAGACCATGAAAGAAACAACTAGTTACTCTTCAATACCAAATATAATATATCATCTACTGCCACCGGATAGGGACGATTAAAAAGTAAGAAAGGTGATTGGTCAACTACTGATTAGGGAGACAGGAAACTGATTTCAGATTGAGATTAGATTTAGCTGCATCAATGTAATTTAAAATATTGATTATTAAGTCATTTTCTTTCATTGGGTTTGCGAGGTGTCTCTGCGTTTGCTATAATCACATTTCCTGGGTGTGTTTCGTAGAGTGTGATCAAATAAACTGCCGCTATTGGGTTTCATAATCCATTCTTACTAGTGCATTACCACCGTGCGTGTGTGTGTGTGCGTGTGTGCGTGCATGTCTGTGTGTGTGTGTCTGTGTGTGTGTGTCTGTGTGTGTGTGTGTGTGTGTGTGACGTGAGAGGCAGTAAGTGGAAAGGGAGGCTGCGTCGGTGTTGCGATGAGAAAAAAACAAGCTGCCAAATTCCCTGATGTCATTTTGGCGTCGGCTAAGCTGCTAATTGAATTTGATGTCACATCTGCTGCCTTATGAAATAACTAGGGATGTCCGATATTGGCATAAAAATTTGGTATCGAAAAATATCGGTATCGGTTAAAAAATAAATAAAAAATTAACATTTATTTAACCTTTATTTACCCAGGCAAGCAAGTAAGAACAAATTATTATTTTATTTATTGTCAAAGTATGCATAATGTTGTGTTAATTACACAACAAGAGATATGTAATGTTAATTACCTGAAATTATTCAGTTTTTTGGGGGGGAAACCCTGCAAATATCGGTATCGGTTGATATCGGTTGATATCGGTATCGGAAATTAAGAGTTGGACAATATTGGTATATCGGTATCGGTAAAAAAGCCAATATCGAGCATCCCTAACAGAAGATGGCATGGGCCCTTCATGTTTTGAACCCTCTCTGTCTCTGTGTCTCTGTGTCTCTGTCTCTCTCTACCTCTCATTGTCTCTCTCTCTCTTTCGGTGCATCTCTCTCGCTCTCTCTCTTTCTGTATCTCTCTCTCTCTCTCTCTCTCTCTCTCTCTCTCTCTCTCTCTCTCTCTCTCTCTCTCTCTCTCTCTCTCTCTCTCTCCAAACACTCAAATGCAAGTATATGTGCATTGAAAGCACACTCGGACACAGACAACCAAACACACACTTCTGCACATGTATATTTGATTTTATTGACAACAAACATAACAGCATTGACAGATCAACATTTGTATTATTTGCCTTGCCAGGGATACAACGAAAAGTCCCTGGGGGCCCTCATTTATCAACAATTCTTAGAAAGTATTTTCGTTCTTAAAGGATAACTCCACTTTTTTTTTAAATTAGCTTATTTAACATCTTCCCTGGAGTTAGACAAGAAGATGCATACCTTTTATGTCTCTGTGCGTGCATTTTAGCTTTGGGAATAGACGCTCCGTTAGCATAGCTTAGCTTCATCACTGGAAGTGGGGGAGGACAGTAGCCTTACAGTGCCTTACAGTGTATTGCAAGGTCTGACATTGACCAAACTTGATATGCATGACCTTGGTGGGCTCTAGGTCAACTCCTGAAAAGGGGGTCAATGTCAGACTTTGCAATCAAAAGTTAGGGGGCTAATAACCCTTGCCATAATTTCAGTGCGCCCCTAACTTTTGATTGCAAGGTCTGACATTGACCCCCTTTTCAGGAGTTGACCTAGAGCCCACCAAGGTCATGCATATCAAGTTTGGTCAATGTCAGACCTTGCAATACACTGTAAGGCACTGTAAGGCTACTGTCCTCCCCCACTTCCAGTGATGAAGCTAAGCTATGCTAACGGAGCGTCTATTCCCAAAGCTAAAATGCACGCACAGAGACAAAAAAGGTATGCATCTTCTTGTCTAACTCCAGGGAAGATGTTAAATAAGCTAATTTAAAAAAAAAGTGGAGTTATCCTTTAAGCACAGAATTTAGAATGTGTGTACCTACAGAAAAATCGGGATTTATCACACGTGCGTAGACGTGTCCCACGCACACCTGCAAAGGCTGCAAGTACTCTGTGTTGATAAATAGCACTTGATATACAGTACGCTCCACGCTCGTGCACGGTTTTACGTATTTGCATATAGAACCGCCCGTAATTAACCATATATGTTAATGAAACACCCCCATGAAATGTGGAAAAGTGGACTAAGCCGAGCGAACGCCTGGGAGAAATACGCGATAGGCTGACAGATGTGTACACGGTGATGTCGGAAACAGTCGGATATGATATCTATTAACTTCCTAAAGACCATTGCTGCCTGGGCAGCGCAAACACTAATAAAGACCGTTAACCACTGTTTGCCATTGGTGTCATTAATAACCATGCTGGAATATGACTGCTTTTTCTTCGTTTCGTTCGATTAATACCCAGGTATTAAAGTTCTCCGTCAATTTCATTCCAAATCTTGACGGATTTTCCGTCAATCTTCTATACCTGCATATGATTTGTAGAGGCATACAAATATTTTGATGTCGGTATTAGGTAGCCTATATAAACCATAATACAAGAGCATATACAAGAACCTTTCTATTCACTGCATTTGTGATGGAGCTTTGACAGCTACATGGGTGGTACAGTAACAGTCTATTGCTCGATCCATCTCCAATATCACGATGGACCGTGCCGGTGGGCAAAGACCCGAGGGTGGAGACTGTCTTGAATGTGCATGGGGATGGCATTTGTGCGTTTTGTTCCACGCTCCAATTTCGGTCTTAAATTGGTACAAATGAAGGAGGTGTCTCGGGTATAATAGCGGACTCTAGTTAATATTTTTTATGTTCTCTTGGCAATTAGACTGCCCCTCATTCATTAATTCATTCATTCATTCATTCATTCATTCATTTATTAATTCATTCATTCCTATCTGCTATCTCTGAAAACAGTTCCCCGCTGAGCCCAGTCAGTGCACCCCATAGTATTCCGATATTCGATAACCCTATATATAAACCATGCTACATTCATTCGGAAAGAAAGACTTATTCCAAATGCTATATTTATAGGGTTTGACAATAATTACACTACTGTCGCTATTTTACAATGAACTATAATGAATTACGGGTCATACTACAGAACACGCCAGTGTTGAAACTAATGCACGGAAGCTTATTTCCG
>NW_028174057.1:2500-20307 GCF_963971535.1 Notolepis coatsorum
CTGTTACCTCTAGTCTCTGTTACCTCTCTGTTACCTCTAGTCTCTGTTACCTCTCTGTTACCTCTCTGTTACCTCTCTGTTACCTCTAGTCTCTGTTACCTCTCTGTTACCTCTCTGTTACCTCTCTGTTACCTCTAGTCTCTGTTACCTCTCTGTTACCTCTCTGTTACCTCTCTGTTACCTCTCTGTTACCTCTAGTCTCTGTTACCTCTCTGTTACCTCTCTGTTACCTCTCTGTTACCTCTTGTCTCTGTTACCTCTCTGTTACCTCTCTGTTACATCTCTGTTACCTCTCTGTTACCTCTCTGTAAAAATGCTGAGACAGAACAAGGCAAGACAGGGGACAATGTGACATCAGCAATATGTAGGCAAACAGGCAGACAGACATACATTAACAAGTATTATACAACGGCATGCAAATTTCTCGATTCTGATTGGCTTAAACAGTCAACTTACACGTGGGTATTAATACTAACCTCACGCTCTTGGTCCCAGGACCCGCCCACAACCGCATTACTATCACTCCGCCATGCGTGTTTTTAGAAGTGAAGCAAGATGGTGGACAAACCGGACAGTAAACATTCCGAAAGGATATGGATCAATAGGGTCATAAATACTAAATGAAAAACGATTCTGTCACGGCGAATGTGTTAGTTGCTTAAACAATGTTGGATGATGTAATTGATGGATCATAAGTCATTGTGGAACAAAATAAAAATTGCGCGAATTGATTGATTGATTGATTAATTGCAAAAAAATATATTCTTTTTTTTGTACCTACTTTCTATAGAAGCAGCTGGGTAGTGCGCTGTTTTAAGTGAGCGTGCACTATTGAATTGATTGATTGATTGATTGCTAATTTTATTACTGTCCGCCTTGTTTCCAACTGGTTAAGCTTGGCGACTCTTTCGAAGTTGGTTATGGTTAGAGTTTGTCTTTAGAGCAGGGCGATAGACCACCAGCCCTGATTCCAAACTCTAACCTTAACCAACTTCGAAAGAGGGCCTAAACTTAACCAGTTGGAAACAGCTAATTTTATTACTGTCCGCCTTGTTTCCAACTGGTTAAGTTTAGGCCCTCTTTCGAAGTTGGTTAAGGTTAGAGTTTGTCTTTAGAGGAGGGCAATAGACCCAGGGCTCTACGCTAACCTTTTTCCCAAGGAGCACATGTGCTCCTAAATGAAAAAATTTAGGAGCACACAAAGAAATTTAGGAGCACCCAAAAATATTTAGGAGCACAGTGAAAATATTTCAAGTAACAGAGTTTTTTTTTTTTTTTTATATAAATGTATATTTGTACTGTGCGTGCATGTGCAAACGGGAACGGGACACACATCTGTGCAATAGCACATACCACCAAAGTCACTGGCCCACTGTGTGCGTGTGTGTGTATCATCTGCGTGTGCAAACGGGAATGGGACACAGACATTTGAACTATTAATTAAGTGATTAATGCCTACTATGGCAAAGTTGTAGCCAACAACTAGGCCTAATAAGAAAGGCAGTGACATTGAACAAAAAGAAGACACTGGTATTACCACCAGGGCCATCAGTAGAGGGGGGAGCTAGTGTTGCTCTTCTAGAAAAATAATCCTTTCAGGGTTGCCTATTGAAATACTGTACACCTCCAGTACAGAAACATTGTTTATGAGTTTGCGTGTCAGGTAGACCATTGATTGACAGTCGATTCTGCCAATTACGTCACACCGCTTGCACTCTGGCCGTCCGGCGCTGCAGCTGGACCCTATTGCCCACCTCTGCTGTTGATAACGCTAGCCAAGTTAGCTGTACACACATACACAGTGGGCCAGTTACTTTGGTGTAGGGGTGTAACAATGCATCGCAATGCATCGATCCTAAGGGGAAAATTTAACTGCATCGATTTGAAAATGTTAGAATCGATTATCGCAATTTTAATATGTACACGTTATGTTATTGTCATGTCCGTTACAGCCAATACAACAACATACGCTACTGCATCAACGTTATGATTAACAAAGCAAGGCATTTGTTTTGTTGCATTAACATTATATTACTATTGCTATCGATACATCTAGGTGTTCTCAAATCTATTGCTATTGGTAAGACTAGAATATTACATTAACTTAATGTTACTTGTGTCTCAGAAAACGCTCGCATATCACAATGGCGGACTCTCAAGAAGTAAAAGAGAAAATGAGAGCTTCCGATTGGTCATTTCCTTTTATTTTTTTTTGAAACCAGTCACGTCACTCTACTGTGATTGGACCGTTGGCTTGAGTGCAATGTGGGACTTGTAGTTTTTGAACGATTATAGCGGAGAAAAAAGCACGATTGAGGCTGTAATCTTGAGTCGCACACCGTGCGAGTAATTGATTTTTCCGTTTCGCACACACATATTTCTAGGGCCATATGCAAGCAATATGGTCGCACTGTAGAGCCCTGAGACCACCAGCCCTGATTCCAAACTCTAACCTTAACCAACTTCGAAAGAGGGCCTAAACTTAACCAGTTGGAAACAGCTAATTTTATTACTGTCCGCCTTGTTTCCAACTGGTTAAGTTTAGGCCCTCTTTCGAAGTTGGTTAAGGTTAGAGTTTGTCTTTAGAGCAGGGCGATAGACCACCAGCCCTGGTTCCAAACTCTAACCTTAACCAACTTCGAAAGAGGGCCTAAACTTAACCAGTTGGAAACAAGGCGGACAGTAATACAATTAGCAATCAATCAATCAATTCAATAATCCATGCTCACTTAAAACAGCGCACCTACCAGCTGCTTCTATAGAAAGTCAAAACAAATAAAAGATAAAAAAAACTCTTATAGGGCAAAGAAAACTTTTTTGTTGTTGTTTTACCTACTTTCTATAGAAGCATCTAAGAATGGAGTTCTATAGAAAGTAGGTAAGAAACTAAGTTGGATGACTTAGTTTGTTGGATGCCTAGTTGAAAGACAGTTGGATGTCTTAGTTGAGAGACAGTTGGATGTCTTAGTTTGTTGGATGTCTTACTGAGAACGATAGGTTATGTAGATAACCTAGTTATATTAGTATTGGCTGAGCGTCCCGCTCTGAGCCTTACGAGATACTCCTATCTCCTGTGATACTTAATGTATCTCCCACGAATAAAAACACATGCACCCCACCTGTATGGGGCCCCGCCCCTTATGGTGGCACCACCCATATAACCATGACTCTGGTCATGAAACACCCTTCCTCGCCAAAACCCGTCCCAGGAAAAGATCCCTCAAGAGGGAACTCAGGGCCGCGCAGAGCGGGACGCTCAGCCAATACTAATATAACTAGGTTATCTACATAACCTATCATTATATATCGTATTTGCATCGCGTCCCGCTCTGAGCCTTACGAGATAATGGGGAAGAGCGGGCGCGAGACCCGACAGATGTACCCCCTGAGGACCCGTAAGCCCACATCAAGGGGTGCGGGGAGCCCTGTCACCCCATCCTCCCTAATGAAGGGGGGGCGCAGTCAACTCCACCTGAATGCGAACAAGAGGGAAACTAGAACCCCTTGAACACACCGTACAGGCGGAACCACGTGTGACTCAACACACTGTGGCCCATACCCATACACTCCTGCTACCCGACCAAAGGACGGGAAGCAGGGAAGGCCACAGACCCCAGAACCGCCTGGGAGACAGAACCCCCGGTCATGTCCATGAGGAAAAACCTTACAAAGGAGCCCGGGGAGGACCATGAAGCTGCAGCACAGATGGCCTCCACCGAGGCCCCACCCAGGAGAGCGGCAGAGGCAGCCACCCCACGAGTGGAGTGCGCCCTGACGCCCCCAGGGGGATCCTGCCCAGCCAACGTGTAGCAGAGGGTAACACCCTCGCACAACCAATGGGACAGGCGCTGCTCTGACAGTGCCTTACCAGCACGAGCCCCACCGTAACAGACAAAAAGCTGGTCGGTAACCCTGAAATCCTGAGTACGGCTGAGGTAAATCCCCAAGCACGGACTGGACATGACAGGTGAAGGCCCGCAACTAACTCACTAGTGTGAGGAGGAGGACGAAACGCCTGAACCACAATATCCCGGGAGCGGAAGGAACTCCGGATATTCTTAGGCACGAAAGCAGGATTAGGTCGCAGAGTGACACCGCAATCGGCCCGAAAAGACAGGCACTCTGGACGTACCGAGAGAGCACAGAGCTCACCTACGCGTTTAGCGGAAGTGACAGCCAGAAGGAACGCGGTCTTGAAGGACAGCTGTCCCAACGGCGCCTGCTCGAGCGGCTCAAACGGGGCCAAGGACAACCGACCGAAGACCAATTGAAGATCCCAAGTCGGAGCCAAGGAGCGTTGCACCGGCTTAACGCGTCGAGCGCCAAGCAGGAAACGCTTCACAAGAGGGTGGCTGAACAAGACATCCCCTCAAACCCCTCATGATAGGAGGATATAGCTGTTGCATATACCCTCACCGTCGAAGCCGACAGTCTATCAAGGAGAGACTGGAGGTAACTAAGGACAGCATCCAGGGGGCAGGAGACTGAGTCCCGGCCCCCCGCCTTACACCACACTTGGAACACACGTCATCTGCCCGCGCAAGCGGAGCGCCAAGCAGGAACGCTTCACAAGAGGGTGGCTGAACAAGACATCCCCTCAAACCCCTCATGATAGGAGGATATAGCTGCTGCATATACCCTCACCGTCGAAGCCGACAGTCTATCAAGGAGAGACTGGAGGTAACCAAGGACAGCATCCAAGGGGCAGGAGACTGAGTCCCGGCCCCCCGCCTTACACCACACTTGGAACATACGTCATCTGCCCGCGTAAGCGCGACAGTGGAGGGAGCATGCGCATTCCAGATGGTAACACCATCAGGATCAAGAACCTGCGCCCCTCAACGTACCCGTCCCAACAACTGACCTAACAGATGTATGGGGAAGAATCCCTGGCGGCACGGCATCGGTCCCAGACCTGCCTGGCCATGTCCAGACGCAATCCTCACCCGTCAGGATGAGGGCCGCCCCGCGACAGTACACCTGCACCCACATTCTCCCTGCCGGGGATGTGGGGAGCCCTCAGGCCGCGCAGATGGAGGACGCCCATAGCCAGCCGCCCGCCGCCTGGTGCAGACAGGGGGAGCGCACTCCTCCCTGTCTGTCGATACACGACACTGACGTCGTATCGTCCATCCTGATCAACACCATTTGTGGACCAGAAGGACCGCTTTCAACACCAACACATTGAACGTAGCGCAGACCGGGCAGCATGGTTTGCCAGCTGCCCCCTACTGCGTTGGCCCGACGCATCACCAGCGAGGGAGGCGTCGGTGAAAACGCGACGTGAGACAGCGCCGTAACCGTCCTAGGACGGAACCTCCCGAGCGTGTTGATAACACGCTCTGAGATGGATGCCCATAGCCCTCCAACCGTTGACTGGGAAGAGGAATACTCTACATCCAGTCTACAGCAACCCCAGGCTGGTAGAGACCTGCCTGGTATGAGACCTGACGATCCACCTTGACCGCGAAGGACCAGAACGTCATCAGGGCAGAACACTCCGTAACCCCGGACGACGCAGGTGAAGATGCGGGGAGCCAGAGAAAACCGAACGGCAGCCTCTGGTACTCATACGCTAACCCTGCAAAGGAAGCGTAGGTAAGCCCTAGGATGGAAGATCGGGGATGCGCATACGCATCCTACAGGTCTATGGAGGAGAACCAGACCCCCACCTGACAGTGTTCAACAGGTAGGAGACGATCCAAAAAATGCTGAACCTTCCCATGGGACAGGTCCAGCCTGGGTCTTACACCCCTCCCTCCCGACTTCTCGGGGCTGAGAACACCGGGAGGAGAACGCCACGACGATGGCTTGCTTCGTCCACAGAGATTGGATCTCGTTGACCAGAGCTGTCCCTGCTGGAGACCCCGACAACAGGGTCTGTACCAAACCTGAAAACGGGTGGGGTTGTGTAAACACAAGTCCCCGCCTCACCGTTCTCTCCATCTACCTCGACATATGGTACTGCCGTAGTCATATGTGACGACACTCCCAACGCACCCGCCGTCACGTGGCGCAGGTCCGCCAGGAACTGTAGATAGTTGGCCCGGTCCCCCCGCTGTGCGTAGACAACTCCGGAACCGTGCGAGGAGCGCGTTCCGTGTCGGAACACCTGACCCTGACACACCCACGAGGCAACCACACCCAAGGGGGAACCCCGACAGAAAGGGCCGATCTGATACGGGGGGCTTCCGATGAAAAAAGCCCCCCCACTGAACACCCCTCCAGAACATGCTGAAGGAGTTGTTCTGCAGCCGGACATGCAAGGTGTAAGGCCCCCATGGGTTCCTACACACCGTAGCCCTGCAGTGATATTACTACCACCCCAAACCATGTGAGCTGCGACCACTTGCCAATATTTCAGGAGTGGGAGGCACCAACATGATACCTGGCCTGGCGAAGGCGAGGCCGGGGAAGCCCGCACTGTGTGCCTCAAAAGGTTTCGAGCCCCCCTGCTGACAACACTTAAGTTGACAGACGTAACACCAGGCTCAACCAACACAGTTCAAGGTGTGGGAGCCGCTTGACAGCACAACATTCTCACGGACAGACCCAGGCTCAGCCATCAACTGGGTGTCAGCCCCTGTCCCCATGAGAAGCGAAAAGGGGGGCCGCTCGCGCATCAACGAAGGCACGCGGCCCGCAGCCAAAGGAAACAATCAGAGCCCACTTCTTCCGCTGGTGTTGGGGAAGGGAGTGATCGGAGAGCGGGCTGCTCGCGGCAGGACGGTGACGGCTTGTTTGTTCAAGCCGAACCCATCCTACATGGCCGATCCCTCGGCCGCCAAGGCTGTCGGCCTTGTGGACACCTGTCGAATCAACGCCCAGGATACCTCTGGCGGGGGAAAAACATGGCCGCCTGTCGAGGGCCCCGTCATCGCCGCTGACGAGGCCGTGCTCTCTCTTCTTCTGGCTGCGCGGTGTGAGGCGGTGTAGGGCCTAGGACAATACCGCCCGCGCTCCAGCAGAAGACCAAAATCCCCTGCGGAGAGGGGAACCCTGAGCGGTTATAGCTTGCGGCTGGGTCAAAGCTAATAACGTCAACAACCTTGCGCGATGTGTCGACGTCGGCTGGCCCTCAAGGCTCCTCCACCAGACACCATTTTTTTAATAGAAAAAACAGCAATTCGAACACAGTTCTAATCGTTGCCAATTCCATACCGTGGCGGTACAAGCCTTAACAGCCCACCAGCCACTCGCCAGGCCGACCCACCCATGGTGTCGGCCGGGCGGGGCATTGTTTCAATATATCAAAAACAAAGGACTGACGTTAACATGGAGCACCAGTGGTGATTGCAAACAGCACCCTCCACTGTGGTGTGCACCATGAAAGGGTTAAATGAATAAAAGAGCTAAACCACAAAAAACTGTAGAATGAGCAAACCCATACACACAAAGTTTAAGGGGAGACGGACCAGACCCGTCTTCATTCAAAATATTCACAACAGAACACCAGCCCTAGTTTAGCCCATTTACCAAAAAAGGTAAACAAAGCCCCCCCCCCGCACTACTCCCCCAGTATACCGATTGACCGTCAGTATGAATGGTTTGAGAGGAGAGAAAGCTGTAGCAAGACAGACCTTCTCATAGCAGAGTGACAAAACGAAACAATAGCCCCCTACACAGGGCCGCCCCAGGAGGTGGGGGCCTCGCGTCTAAAAACGCACAGGGCCTCACATTTCTCCCAGGCGGCCCTGCCCTTATACTACTGCAGCCTAACGCCAGGCAATGTGGGACCCAAGACAACAATTGCCTGTGCACAGACACGCAACATGTTTACCATGTCGGCTGGACCCATAGCCCCACTACCCGACGCCAACCCAGATGGGAACACCGCTCAACAAACCCCGCCGGAACACAAGGTAAAATACCTGGCTAGGAACCTAGCCACGACCTACCCCGTTGTCAACCCATTTACCCGAAAAAGGTAAATAGAACTCAAAAAACCCCACAACAGCTACCGACTGACCTTCATTGATGAACCGGGCAAGAGGCGGGAGAGTGACAACATCTCACGGCGGAGACATTAAAACAGCATAGCAATTAGCAGTAGTAATAGCATGCGGCAGTAGCGATAGCATGTAGCATAGCTCTAGATGTTTTAGCAGCACGCCCAAGACAGCTTGGAAACCGTTCCCTGCAGAGAACGTTCACCAAACCATCCTGCCCCCGGCGCCAACACACAACATGGTTGTGTTAACAAAACAAACCAGCATTACTAACACTAATACCCATGCCTGAAGACACAGGGCCTACCTGAGTACAAGCTGGCCCGACAGCCAGCCTTGTACAGCTGAACCTCGATGTGCAGTCATCAAACGAGGAACATCAACACAGGCCCGTCGTGTCGCCGAAAACATGCGTCGAAGATGCCAGGGGCCAGCAACCTCCGGTAAGCTTCCAACATTATTAATCTTCCTTAATCTTTTCATTCCGCTAGTCTCGTATGGTGCACGCATCCAATACGCTGGGACGAAAATAGAGGAAGGGTGTTTCATGACCAGAGTCATGGTTATATGGGTGGTGCCACCATAAGGGGCGGGGCCCCATACAGGTGGGGTGCATGTGTTTTTATTCGTGGGAGATACATTAAGTATCACAGGAGATAGGAGCGGGACGCGATGCAAATACGATATATAACAGTGGGATGCACTTCCGAGCTGCTTCCACATGGAGGCAACTTCTCTTTATTTTTTACTACTTTGTCTGGCGGATGGTTTTTTCAATAAATCTTCAATTAATGTGTGTTTATTGTATAGCAATAAGGTTGGATGAATGCGCCAGTTGTATAAAAGCCATTACACCACATGCAGTCGTGGGTTGTGAGAATTAGACCATGCCTAGGGGAGTCTAACGACCCTCGGCTGCGCCTCGGGCCTAATGACCACCCCTAGGCATGGTCTAATTCTCACAACCCACTCCTGCGCGTGATGTAATGCTTTAACACACACTACTAATTAACTACTAACACACACAAAGTGTCGAAGTGTCCTTGAGCAAAGAGACACTTAACCCCTAACTGCCCCTGATGAGCAGGTTGGCACCTTGCATGGTCGCCTCCACCGTCCGTCGGTGTGTGAATGTGTGAGTGAATGGGTGAATGTGAGGCATAAGTTGTAAAAGCGCTTTTGGATAAAATCAGTTATATAAATGCAGCCATTTTACATGATTCGAATTGCCTAATAATAACTTCTTATCTATCTTTGTGATTAGATATTACTAGATATATCAGTTTATAATACACAATCCATGTTGCAGGGCTTTGCCCATGTTGCCTAGTAATAATAGCCGATAGGGATCTTTAAATACTTGACCTACAAACATTTCACCTGCTTAGTTCATACAATCTAATTATAACGAAGAGATTTGCTGGAAAGAATTATCGCTTGTGTGCATAGATCACTATGCGGAAACAGTGAAACTGAGAAAAATGGCTTTAGAGTCAAATTTGTGGTTGTGGTTTTCTATGCATAAATATCCCATGGAAAATGAATGTTTTTGTAATCAAGTTCAAGTTTCAACTTTGTTTATTATTTGTCACAACAAAATACAGAATACTTTATGATGACATGCTTGTTTCTGTATGAGCCTCTGAGAGTGTGCTACATACAGTAAAAAGTAATTAAGAAGTAAGTAAAAAGTAAGTGTGTACCAGTAAATATTCTGCATCATTTCGGTGCTCTAGTCAAAACAATGGACTTCTTCGTCTTCTTGTGTCACCTTCCCCCACTCTCAGCGCCCGGTGGTCAATCATTTTCGCCATCAGCGGTGACTGGTCAGTTCAGGACCGTTCACAACCGGACGTGGTCACTCGTCCGAACGGCTTGTCAAATGACGCTCGCCGGATGTTTCGTGTGGTGGCGGTCGAAAGGCGGCAAATTAAACTTTCCAACAATGTATTGGTTGATCGGCAAAAACGCAGCCCGGAGCCGGCAGACGAGGGCAAAGTGCCGCGACGTGCGTGCCGGCCCGCCATCGGGCCATCCGATGCTTAACACTTTCAGTGCCCAGCTCATTTAGTGCTTGAATGCCCACCATCCACTCCAATGTTAACGTTAATATCGCCTAATCTATGTTTTAAATTATGTGTCTAATCTGCCCGTCGCATTATCAATGACCCATTTCCAGTCAACATTGTCTAAGCGGATTGTTTTTTTATCGGTTCATTTCCGTTTGATAGCATTTTGAAAAGCCCTCGTTTTCACGGAAAAAAGAAGAGATGCCATGATAATCGCCATGTACTGTAATATTCTAGAACGTTGTCATTTTTCGGCCTATTTATGAATAGTTTTCAAATAAACGCTAGATTATCGATAGTATAATGTGTACGTGTGCACGCTGGTGCCGCGCGCTGAAAATCGATTCTCTCAGTTCCTGATCGCTCTTAGAGTCAAAGCCATATCACATTATAGGGGAAAAGCTTATATCTCCGTGAAAACGGGTCTGATTATCCTAAGACTGGTAAAATAGATTCCTTACCTGAGATCAGATGGTATCCAAATGGATTATTCCAATTCCTGATTGCCATTCCGCAAATCAATCCTTTTATTGATCCAATGCTACGTACTGTAAAACACAGTAACCACGCCGTGCTGAGGGTCCAGCATGAAGCTGATCGGCCCCGGTTACATGCGTGAGAAGTAAAATGTGGAGTCCGGTTTTTTTTCCTCATGCTTTTTCATTGAGTCCAATCCAAAAGGGTGAATTACCATCTGGGAGATGATAGGGGCGCTTTTTTCACATCTGAGCGCCTGGGGTGGCTGATTTACCAACGGTAGACTCGGTTGATGAAATATGAATTCAGATCGCTAATTAACCCTTAGAAGTCAACGGGGCCTATTGCTCCCGTGGGCGGAGAACAAAAGAATTAGAATCTCTCACAAATGCTCAGGAAGTCCCGTTTTTCAAAAATCTGTAAAAATAGCACAAAGACAATTTCGAGTGCATAATAGTGTAATCTATATGTATCCTTACTTGCTAAACATAATACGACTTGTAAATATGTTTAATTCTTGCTCAATTGTATAGTTCTAAATATCCCTGTATTCCCCCGAAACTACAACGCGTCACGTACATGCACGCGCGCACACACACACAGCGCATAGGTGTTAATCACTGAGTGATCTAATATGCATATTCTTCAGCGCGAGAGGGGGGGGGGGGGTTGTGTTTCTCACTGTCTGTCGTTGATAATATAATCTGAAGAGGTCCTGCATTATTATTATTATCATTCTCGAGAATACACGCGGACCCGACGGAACGTTAACTTATGAATAAAAAGTAGTCTAACATGCTTTTCATCCTCGCCCGTGTATATACCCACGTCGCGCTAAAACATCAACTACTGTATGAGTAGAGACAGAGTGCTTGTGTGTACGAGTTATGATGAGTTATCTCGCAGTTTTCTAGAGTAGAAAGGTGCGCCCAGTAGAGCACACACACACACACACAGAAGGAATTTCTTGTACAGCGAGTTGGGCGTTTTATTTATTTTATCACTTGTAGGCTACCATAGCGAAGGCTCATGGCAGCAACGTTAGTGGTTGAAACGTGATTCGAGAGTGATACCAAGTGGAAGGAAATATATCCTGTCATCAGTGCGTATAGCAGGTATCCTCGAAATTCTCCGTTATCTCCTCTGCAAGCTCCTGTCTGTCCGCCTGCACTGCTCCAACTGCCTGTGTCTGTCTACTGCTTTGGTCCAATCATATTCAGAGTCCCGTCAGAATCCCGCCCCCCCACCCACAGTCTGCGAATCAGAGGCAGAGTAGGGCGGGTCTTCACGAAATGCGTGTTGTCTCTTTCAACGGGTTGGAGTCAGAGCGAGAGTTGACAGCGCATATACAGGTAGTCTAATCTGCAGGTACTGTAGCGAGTAGCATAGTTTTGCCAGCAGGCAGTTAGTAGAAAAATATGGCATGTTCAAAGATGGCCAGTAAAATAAAAGTCAACAGTGAAAATCGCTGCAATAATAATTCTTTCTTTCTTTCTTTCTTTCTTTCTTTCTTTCTTTCTTTCTTTCTTTCTTTCTTTCTTTCTTTCTTTCTTTCTTTCTCTCTCTCTCTCTCTCTCTCTCTCTCTCTCTCTCATTCTAGAGAAATACAACCACAAATTGTTATTGGTTTGCTTCTTTTTCTTACAGTACTATATATACTGTACTTTACTGTATATACTGTACCATCCACTGTACTGAAACATCTCAATATAAGTAATCATGGTATGCTGCAAAAGGTGATATGGTATGTGATATGGTACAGTACTGTAAATACCATCTCTCTCTCTCTATCTCTCTCTCTCTCTCTCTGGCTTTATTGAGGAAGGGCACACCTCTATCAGCTGAGTAACAATGTTCATCAAAGTGTTGAGTGCTACAGTGTAGGTTAGTATATTAGGACAAGTGCATACCTACATGTATGACCTATATCTATCTACTACTTTTGGATATGAGCATTTTTTCAATACCCAACTATGTAGTGGCCGCTTGTCGCTAGGCTAGGCCTCCTGCTGGGTCCATTCACTGGAATAACAAAGGAATGACTGGGCCTTTGCTCCAGGTGTGAAATGGTTCTAGTGACAATGATCACATTGAATTCTGGGAGTGTAGTTCTCTCATCAGATAGCTGAATGAACTTGGATCTAGTTCAAAGTCCTATACTGAAAAGGTGTTAGGATTTTACCAGAATGTTTGATAGGACATTGATTGAAAACTATCGTCTCAAATTTGACAATTGATGGCTTATTTTGAAGGTATGAATCTGTAATTTTATATTATGTAACAAAAAAAAAGGGGGAAATTCTCAGGAGGAGGAGCTATTTAGGTTAGACTTCTAAGGGTTAAAAGAAAACGAGAAAAAACGAATATTCTCGTTATGGGCATTCAACCCGCGGGGGATAAACCCGAGAAAACTTGGTTTTGGCATTCAAAGTGTTAAGAGGATTTATACAGGTAATGCAGAAGTTAAGTGCAGTAACTACACTGTTTTTTCCAGTATAACAAAAACTATTTTGACTATTTGAATGTTTTGTAATTGTATTTAACTCATTGACCGCCGGGAATTAGTCGGCCCCCGTTCGAGCACTGCCACGCTTTAAAAGATAGGAGTGCGTCACCTTGTTTGCTATATCAGGGATATTTGACGCGCTTCAATGGAACCGGGAGAACCGCTCCACTCGGCCGACAAGGAAAAGTGAGACCGGAAACATTTGGCCGTTACACAGGCCAAGATACAAGGTTACACAGGGTGCTCGATACTGCTGGATGCGGCCGGTATTGCACTTTGGCAATCTCAGACTCATTCCCTATGGTAACACCAAGGTCCCTGGATGAACAATGAATACAAATATCGAAAAAAAGGAAAAACGGTCAAATAGCGTATATATACGTGGTTGGCGTTCAACGGTTGTCGGCCAAAGGCATATATAAACGTTGTTGGCAGGGATTGAGTTAATAACTTTTATGTATTGTTTATGAATGTCTAGCTAGCTCGAGCTAGGGTAACGTTAGCTAGCTTAGCACTGGTGTGTTTATAGAAGTTTGTCAAAGTATACAGCCTTCAAGAAGCATGTAGGCTAAGTTACGAGGAAACAGATACAGAGTGCAGTAACTATATTTACGGATTTTTTTTTGAGTGTGATTCTGTTGTTACGGTTTGGGTAGGTGTGTTGGACCCAGGTGCCGTGCAGAACAGATAGACGAGAGGCAGGTGTTGATTCTCAAACAAAGGTTACTTATTTATTATTGATGAGGCGTACACGCCGATAACGGCATAGAAACAAAAGAGGAGAATAGTCTCCAAAAAGAGGGAAAGCAAAGGGGAGAATTCAAGTCTCCAAAAACACGACACAGCGATATAATACTTTTACATAACGAATTGACACAGCACCAACAAGGGGGAAAGCGAGCGGCCGGGTAGCGCAGCGGACTAAGCGTCTGTCTACCACCACAGAGACAGTGGGATCGAATCCAGCTGTGGTGCTTCCGGGTTGGCCGACCGTCCATACTAACACAATTGGCAGTGTCAGCGGGTGGGAAACCCGGCAAGGGTGGGTCCTGGTCGTTGTAAACAGTGACTCCTACAGTTCGGTCGGGGCGCCTGCACAGGTAGTGTGGTAGGTAGTGTGACCTTCCACACGTTACACTCCCCCAGTGAGAGTCCACGCTGCCAGGTGAAAAGAAGCGGTGGGCTGGCTACACATGTGTCGGAGGAAGCATGTGATAGTCTCCGCCCTCCCGGACCGACGGTAGGGGGTCGAGTGCGCAACGACCAGGAAGGGGATTGGGAATTGGTATAACGACTAACATTGGAATGGGAGAAAATCGGGAAAAGAAAGGAGGAAAAAGATAATAAAAATAAAATAAAAAAGGGGGAAAGCAAAGGGGAGAAATCAAGTCTCCAAAAACACGACACAGCGATATAATACTTCTACAACACGGATTGACAAAGCAATCAAAGTGGCACGATAATAAAGAACAAAAGCGAATGTACTTGGCAAGGAGCGATAAGACTTACTCAGACAGGTATTACTCGCGGACAGTCTGCCGATAGACCCACGGTGTCAATAGCAACAAGGAAGAGCATATAAAGCCACCTTAACTAGACACACCAGGTGCCAATGAATGCAAGTAGGGCAGATAGACAGTTTAATTACCACCAGGTAACGCTAGGGCTGTGCTCCCCGAGGAGAGAACAACCCCAAACGTTACAGTTGTTAGCTACTGCAATTCTTTATACCCTTCTTCTCTAAAACGGAGCAAGATAATTCAGATAATTGAGAATTCAATTTCACTTAGTTACTGCGGTTATAGCCTCTGCAGGGCAGAATACGCATTCCATGTTCACATTTCCTGGTTGAAAGCAGATGACATGGACATTAAATGTGTCATTAAATACTTAAGCTACAAACTGAGCATTCAGATAGAGAGATGACTGCTCTCTCCCTCTCTCTCTCTCTCTCTCTCTCTCTCTCTGTGTTCACCCTGCTTCAGCCATGAACATGTTATATTATATATTCTCTCTCTCTCTCTCTCTCTCTCTCTCTCTCTCTCTCTCTCTCTCTCTCTCTCTCTCTCTCTCCTCTCTGTATTCCCCCTGCTTCTGCCATGAATATGTTATATTATATATTTCTCTCTCTGAAAGCACATCAATTGATCTGACTGCCTCTCTCTCTCTCTCTCTCTCTCTCTCTCTCTTTCTCTCTCTTTCGCTCCTCTGTGTATTTGAGTCCCTTGTTTCCTGTCCTCTGTCCTCTGTCCTTGTCGACTGTGGCCTTGTGTCTACTGTTTCACGTCAGTGTAAGTTAGTCTCTAGTCTCATGTTATCCTTTGTGATTTGCCTCCTGTTCCTTCTGATGCCTCAACCTTGGAAACGTCCCACCTTGCTCTTCTTTCTGCATTCGGGTTCTATCTCTTAGGGTGCTTTCACACCAGAGCAGTTTGGTCCGGACTATGGGACCAGAGTTTCTTTTCTCGGATAGTCCGCTTTTTTTGGGGTGGTGTGAATGCTCAGTCGAACTCTGGTGCGGACCAAACACGCAAACTCTGGTCCGCTTGAAAACGTAGGTCTCGGTTCGCTTCATCGGACCAAACGCGGACCAAATATAGGAAGTGAGTCGACTCTCACGAGCAGAGCGCTAAATTACTACCTAACCAATCAGATCTGCGATATGAGGTAGCGTCATGAGCAGAGCAATGTGTGTGGACAAGAGGCGGGTTGCTACGTTTACTGTAGTTAGAGGCTTTTAGACCTATGTTTTTTTTTGCTTCGAAAAGAGGGACATCCTCTCAATATGCGGGACACTCGCAGTCACACACACACATTTCCACTCGCTATTGTGTCCAATAGACGAGCGCCATTTTCGACCATGTGACATTGTTCAGAAAGTTTGGTGCACTTGACAAATTGCAATGTGAATGCAGACGAACCAAATGAAGAATGCAACAATGTTGCAACTTCACCCCCGAACCGCACCGAGTCCACCAAAACTATATGTGAAAGCGCCCTAAGGTGACCAAATCTGTATGATCCAAATGCAGGACAGCATGTTGATTTTGCGGGACTATTTTTGCGGGTATTAAAAACACAATATTGTTGTGTTTTAATTGCTTATACCATGCAATCCGACATGCTGTTAAATTACCTACCGACGGTACCTAGAGGTTCCAGAGTCCTATAGCTATAGTTAAGATGTACATGTACCCTGTGATCTCTCTTGTAATGTGATACTGAAGTGCACACATTATCTACACTGGCTTCCTTGATTCTAAACCTGTCCAGAACACTACGACGTTTTAATTTTTCATTCAATGATAATCTGACAAAATTTTACAATTATTCAAATGATAATACAATTTGGGAGGTTTGTAGGAGGTGAGATCCCTGCTGATGCCACCTTTTCCGATACCGATTCTGAGTGTTAAAGGAACATGGTAACTTTTTGGGAAATGAGCTTATTTGCCATCTACCCCGGAGTTAGACAAGCAGATACATCCCCTTTTCTTCTCTGTGCAATGCATTAGGCTTAGGGAACAGCCGCACCGTTAGCTTAGCTTAGCGTCATTCACTGGAAGTAGGTGTGCCAGTGTAGCCTAGTTCCCAACAGTCATGAAATGCACTCCAAATACAACGCCAAAACTTTCCTGTAAACATGTTGTGACCTGTGTATTTACCACGTGGAGAATAGTTTTTTTTGCCAAACTACTGCTGCCTGGCCGCAGTGATTTCATCATCACCTCAAAATCCCAGTTTTTCTAAAAAAAAAAACAGGAAAATTCCTCCAATAGCATGACCCTATATTTTTGCCCCGTATCTGCCCCGAATATCCGATATCTCAATACGGGACGACTAAAACCTAAACCCTCCCTCTCGCCCGCAGGCATGGCGCGCACGGAGAAGGACAAGGGCACGCTGTACGAGCTGACCTTCAGGGGCGACTCCAGCCGAGAGTTCAGACGCCTGGTCCTCTTCCGGCCCTTCGGCCCGCTGATGAAGGTGACCAACGAGCGGGTGGACACGGCGGGCATCCCTGTCAACATCATCGTTCCGCTGTCCCGGCGCACGGACAAGTTCAAGCACTTCATGAACAACTTCAAGTGAGTGGATCACGTTAGCGTTGAAGTAATATTATATCATAACGCTTTCATGCCCATAAGGTACAGGTGTGGGCAGGGTAATAGTAGAGAGACATAAATATAGCACTGTTGTGATTATGAGGAGCGGTGTGAACTCATGGATGAGCGCCGTGTCGTCTGTGTGTTGTGTCTGGTAGATGGACTTGTATTGTCTTTAAAGAGAAGAGCTGCTGCCTTTCCCAAGTCTTGCTTTATGATCGCAAATGACGATGAAAAGAAAAACAAAATTCGATTAGATTAGACACAGATATAGATATAGTATCTACAGTTAGGTACAGATATAGATATAGTATCTAACTGTGATAGATCACGGTTTATGTGGGTGTTATGTTTATTCTAAGGTGCTTTGACTTTATTTCGTCTTTCTGTGAGGGACAGCTGTCTATTTCGTCTTTCTGTGAGGGACAGCTGTCGATCACTGGCCTCTGCAGTAAGTTGTGGGCTTGATTGCCACCTGATAGTAGAGGAGTGTCCCAAGCTCATGCTTCTAGGGTTTTCTCTGTCTCTAGTGCTGTTTGTTTTTCTTGTTGTTTTCAACTGCTAGGCAGTGGTGGTTATTTTGGGATTTTTACCCCAGTTATTTTATACTGGTGTTTTGTGTTTCCTACAGTTTTAAATTTTTATTTATTTTATTCTTGTGTTTTCCCCCACTGTAACCTCTGGGGTAACTTTAAGATTT
>NW_028174056.1:0-45000 GCF_963971535.1 Notolepis coatsorum
GCCCTGCAAACACCGGCATGTATCCCCATTCATTAAAGCGTTGGCACACACGGCCATACGGCCCACAGCGACCTCTGGCGCTGAATGTGTTAATAATGGTAATAATAATAATACACTTTATTTGTATAGATTAGATTATTCACTTAATTGTCATTACACAGCACAAGATAGTGCAACGAGATCGTGTACGTCCAACCAGGATGTGACAATCTACAGTCAGTTGCAATATAAGACACATAAATAAAACTGTACAGTAAAGTGCAATGGTGAGAATAAGACATAACAATTAAAATAATAATTCTACATACTGTAAGCTATGGCTATATACACAGGTATACAGTGAGGTGCAGTGGAGTTTTGATTCAGAAGTCTGACAGCTGAGGGGAAGAAACTATTCGTGGTCCTGTTGGTTCTGCCTGGGATGCTGCGGTAGCGTGCCCCAGAGAGAGGACCCCGCAGGCGGGTAGCGTGCCCCAGAGAGAGGACCCCGCAGGCGGGTAGCGTGCCCCAGAGAGAGGACCCCGCAGGCGGGTAGCGTGCCCCAGAGAGAGGACCCCGCAGGCGGGTAGCGTGCCCCAGAGAGAGGACCCCGCAGGCGGGTAGCGTGCCCCAGAGCGAGGACCCCGCAGGCGGGTAGCGTGCCCCAGAGAGAGGACCCCGCAGGCGGGTAGCGTGCCCCAGAGAGAGGACCCCGCAGGCGGGTAGCGTGCCCCAGAGAGAGGACCCCGCAGGCGGGTAGCGTGCCCCAGAGAGAGGACCCCGCAGGCGGGTAGCGTGCCCCAGAGAGAGGACCCCGCAGGCGGGTAGCGTGCCCCAGAGAGAGGACCCCGCAGGCGGGTAGCGTGCCCCAGAGAGAGGACCCCGCAGGCGGGTAGCGTGCCCCAGAGAGAGGACCCCGCAGGCGGGTAGCGTGCCCCAGAGCGAGTACCCCGCAGGCGGGTAGCGTGCCCCAGAGAGAGTACCCTGCAGGCGGGTAGCGTGCCCCAGAGAGAGGACCCCGCAGGCGGGTAGCGTGCCCCAGAGAGAGGACCCCGCAGGCGGGTAGCGTGCCCCAGAGAGAGGACCCCGCAGGCGGGTAGCGTGCCCCAGAGCGAGTACCCCGCAGGCGGGTAGCGTGCCCCAGAGAGAGGACCCCGCAGGCGGGTAGCGTGCCCCAGAGAGAGGACCCCGCAGGCGGGTAGCGTGCCCCAGAGAGAGGACCCCGCAGGCGGGTAGCGTGCCCCAGAGAGAGGACCCCGCAGGCGGGTAGCGTGCCCCAGAGAGAGGACCCCGCAGGCGGGCAGCGTGCCCCAGAGAGAGGACCCCGCAGGCAGGTAGCGTGCCCCAGAGCGAGTACCCCGCAGGCGGGTAGCGTGCCCCAGAGAGAGGACCCCGCAGGCGGGTAGCGTGCCCCAGAGAGAGGACCCCGCAGGCGGGTAGCGTGCCCCAGAGAGAGGACCCCGCAGGCGGGTAGCGTGCCCCAGAGAGAGGACCCCGCAGGCGGGTAGCGTGCCCCAGAGAGAGGACCCTGCAGGCGGGTAGCGTGCCCCAGAGAGAGGACCCCGCAGGCGGGTAGCGTGCCCCAGAGCGAGTACCCCGCAGGCGGGTGAACAGTCCATGGTTGGGGTGAGAGGCGTCTCTGATGATGTTCCGTGCTCTCCGTGAGCACCGCTTCTCATAGATTGATGAGATGGGGGGGGGGGGGGGGGGGGGGGGGGAGGAGTGGGGCCTTGGTGATGCGTTGGTGATGTTCACTACCCTCTGCAGTGATTTCCGGTCCTTAACGGTGCAGTTGCCGTACCAGACTGAGAGGCAGGTGGTGAGGATGCTCTCAATCGTACAGCGATAAAAGTTCACTAGCACGGGAGGGGGTGGGTGGAGTTTGGCCAACTTCCTCAGGAAGAAGAGGCGCTTGTGGGCCTTCTTGACCCGGGTCGAGGTGTTGGTGGTCCAGGACAGGTCCTCAGAGATGTGGACTCCCAGGAATTTAAAACTACAGACCGACTCAACCTCCTCTCCATTGATGTGGATGGGGCTGTGCGGGCCTGTTTTATCTCTCCTGAAGTCCACCACTATGTCCTTAGTTGTTTTGGCGTTGAGGGCCAGGTTGTTGTCAGCACACCACAGAGCTAGGTACTGGACCTCCTCTCTGTACGCCGACTCGTCATTGTTGCTGACTAGTCCCACCACGGTGGTGTCGTCTGCAAACTTGACAATGGTGTTTGAGCCATGCGCCGGTTTGCAGTCGTGGGTGAAGAGGGAGTAGAGAAGAGGGCTCAGCACGCAGCCCTGTGGTACACCAGTGTTCAGGATGAGAGTGGAGGACTTGAGGCTGTCCAGTCTGACATGCTGAGGTCTGTCGGTCAGGAAGTCCAGTATCCAGTTGTAGAGGGACGGGTCGATGCCAAGGTCGTGGAGCTTGGAGATCAGCTTGGAGGGGATGATGGTGTTAAACGCCGAGCTGAAATCAACTAACAGAAGTCGCACGTACGTGTCCTTCTGGTCCAGACGGAGGAGGGCAGGGCGTAGTGCTGCGGAGACGGTGTCGTCCGTTCTCCTGTTCTGGCGGTAGGCAAACTGGTAGGGGTCAAGTGAGGGTGGTAGACAAACTGGTAGGGGTCAAGTGAGGGTGGTAGACAAACTGGTAGGGGTCAAGTGAGGGTGGTAGGCAAACTGGTAGGGGTCAAGTGAGGGTGGTAGACAAACTGGTAGGGGTCAAGTGAGGGTGGTAGGCAAACTGGTAGGGGTCAAGTGAGGGTGGTAGGCAAACTGGTAGGGGTCAAGTGAGGGTGGTAGGCAAACTGGTAGGGGTCAAGTGAGGGTGGTAGGCAAACTGGTAGGGGTCAAGTGAGGGTGGTAGACAAACTGGTAGGGGTCAAGTGAGGGTGGTAGACAAACTGGTAGGGGTCAAGTGAGGGTGGTAGGCAAACTGGTAGGGGTCAAGTGAGGGTGGTAGACAAACTGGTAGGGGTCAAGTGAGGGTGGTAGGCAGGATTTAAGGTGAGCCAGGAGTCAGGACTAGCCTCTGGAAGCACTTCATGATGGTGGAGGTGACTCTTGCCTGGGCCAGGGACAGATTGAACATCTCAGTCAGGATCCCCGTCAGCTGCCCAGCACAGACACTGAGTACCCGTCCGGTAATCCGACACGTGAACCAATGTCTAGTAGCTCTTGTCTTGTGTACAAAGGGTCAGCATGAATATATTGGCAGAATAGACTGAACATTAGTATGCAAATAATAGGTGATTTTCCATTCCCGGCGGCGTGTTGCTTTTTAACAGCGGAGGAGTGCAAGAATGTGACAATGTGACCATGTGACCGCGGCAGCGCGAGAGAGCGGCAGTGCGGAAATAGGCTGTCTATTGCCATTCTCTAAGACAAACGCTAACCTTAACCAGCTCCTTAACAGCGCCTAAACTTAACCTTTCTAACCTTAACCAACTCCGAAACAATGCCTAACCTTAACCTTAACCTTAACCATGCCTAACCTTAACCGGCGAAAGAATACACGTTAAAAAAAAAAAAAAAAAAAAAATTGATGGGATTCGAACTTGAAACCAACGGACCGCAGGACCGCCACGCTGCCAGGTGAGCTAAGCTTCGAATGAGAATCATGGCGGTTTACGGCTAAATAATGCCGTAAGCTCTGCCGCTCCGCTCTGCGGTTGCCGCGCCTGCCGCGGGGCGTGTCGCAGCCAATCAGGGAAAACGCGGAAGCATTCGGCAGCACTCCTTCGCTGTTAATAAGCAATAGGCTTCCCGGCGAGACAAAAAGCCACTGCTTGCTCAAGCGACGCCATCATGTCACAATAATACTATTAATGATAATAATAATGATAATAAAAAACGTTATTTGTATAATATTAATAATGATAATAATAATAATAATAATACACTTTATTTGTATAATACTATTAATAATAATAATAATAATAATAATAATAATAATAATAATAATAATAATAATAATAATAAAAAACGTTATTTGTATAATATTACAAATGATAATAATAATACACTTTATTTGTATAATACTATTCATGATAATAATAATAAACGTTATTTGTATAATATTAATAATGATAATAATAATACACTTTATTTGTATAGCACATTTCCTACAAGCATTAAAATAGACAGAATAAAAGCTAAAAGCAATGTAGACGATAACGATACAACAAAAACATAAATACGGAAATAGCAGCATAAACAACAATAAAATAGCTCTCATTTAGAATTACAACAATCCCAGTGTGGCTGTAGTGAGTGCAGAGAGAGACACGTTTCGCTCTTTTGCCTTCCAGCAGAGTTTCTACTCATCTACTACGGAAACTCAAGCCTGATCGAATCGATACCGAATGGAAATCGAATGGAAAATCATAACCGTGTGAATCTAAATGTAACGTGAGCAGGTGACCTCACCATGTTGAGGAGGTCCGTGGGGTCCGTCTCCAGCAGGCCCTCGCCAGCTGCCCCCTCCTCTGCTCGTTCTGCAGTGGGTCAAACAACCACAGAACTATCACAACAGTTACACGTTTACAATTTGCCATCAAAATACACAAGTCTGACCGGCCGCCAGTTGTGCTTCTTAAAGCTCAGACTGACCCGTCACAAGCCCCGCCCTCTCTTTCTTCATCCTCCATGAACTTGTCAGAGGGAAGCGACGGCTGTGATCGGGAGGATGGAGAAAAGAGGGGGCGGGGCTTGAGATAGGTTCCTCCTTACGGAACCTTTCATTCAAATTATAATTAATTCATGTTAAAATGTATGGAATTCAAGGGTTTCTTTTAAACATTAAAGGTGCTATAGATAAAAATGAGGGCTGTCAGTTTATCGCGTTAATTAGATTAATTTTTTTTTATATGGTCCATTTGCATGTTCTTGGTATCTGATTCTAGGGACATCTGTGGATCTCAGGGAATGTATTCCCAGTGTCAGAAATACTGTGTCTGTTACGAGGCTTGAGTCAATTGTAATGAACCAAATGAGAATATCAATAAAAAAAATTGTATCTTTGACTGTGAATAACACCATGCTCAAATTGACCAAACCTGAAAAATCGAAGCAAATTAATCAATGGAAGATGATTCAACAGAAGGTTTTGTAGATACAGTACTATGAGGGCCGACGTTTCACTCTACTGGTTAAAATTACTTACTTGTTGTGAGTAGTACGTTCGTTGATAAAAAAAAATAATAATGTCCACAGCCGCTCCAGTGTAAAACAAAGATATCCAAATGGTTTATTTCTCTTCCACAGCGAAGTCTTTCTTTACAGAAGTGGTCCTAAAGCTATTTTCCTAAATATTCACGTCACTACAAGGTAGGAAAACTGTATTTTCCCAGTCTCCAAAATCACCGCCGACTCGACACATGAAAATTCCTCCTCACTGGAAAGCAGAAAATCTGTTGTTTAGTCTATCTGTTGAGTACCGCTCAGCACGGTTTCAAGATGCACAATAAGATCTTCTGAGAGAATTGCTGAATAAAGATACACAAATGTTCTAGAAGGTTCGGTCATGACATCACCACAAATGTTCTAGGATGTTCGATGTTCTAGAATGTCGGCTATGACATCACCACAAATGGCAGAGGCATTGGATGATGTCAAACTTAAACTTGTGCAAGAACTACTGGACTTAAAAGAGCCAGAAGGAAGTGGAGAAGGTACCAGAGCTGCAGCTGCTGGAGGACATGATGAAGCTCCTGCTGCAGCCGCCAAGAAGAAGAAGCTGAGTGACCTTCTTCAAAACAGAAGAACAGGTCAGGCCCAGGCTGGAGTTCCAAAAAGAGTGCAGGCTGATGCAGAGCTGACCAAGTTTCTCCAAGAAGATGCACTTGATGCATCTTCTGATCCCTTGATGTGGTGGCGTGATAATCAAAGAAGGTATCCTTTGATGGCCAAATTAGCACAAAAATACATGTGCATTTGTGCAACAAGCACCAGCTCAGAGAGAATGTTTAGCACAGCTGGCAACATCGCTACTCCTCAGAGATCCTGCCTTAAACCACACAACGTCAACATGTTGGTGTTTCTTGCTAGAAATCTGCCAAACTGAAGTAGCTACAGATTTGCACATGGCCTGTTGATGCATCTGGCTGCTTTGATTAATATCAAGTATTTTGATGTCGTTATTCTGCACTTTTTTTTTTTTTTTTTTTTTACAAAGGTACTCCTACTGTAACTGGATTGGCAGTGTTGCCTGTTAAGGAATGTATGACTCTTACATCTGTGCCTTATTTAAGTGCAAACTGTGCAATACATTTTACTTGATTTATCCATTGCATTTATTGTTTTTGGTTGTGTGTGTTTTTTTATTCAAGTGCAATGTTTGCTAACAGAGACTGAGAGTCCATTTTATTTATTGTTTTTGTTTTTTATTCAAGTGCAATTTTTGCCAACAGAGACAGAGTCCATTTTATATATTGTTTTTTATTACAGTGCATTTTTTTTAACAGATGCCGAGAGTCCATTTTATTTATTGTTTTTGGTTGTGTTTTTTATTCAAGTGCAATTTTTGCCAACGGAGACAGAGTCCATTTTATATATTGTTTTTGTTTTTTATTACAGTGCATTTTTGTGAACAGAGGCTGAGAGTCTATTTTATTGTTTTCGGTTGTTTTATTTATTTAGGATATTTAAAATGTCTTCCAATGTTAAATAAAAGTTTATTGCACTTTGAAACTGTGTCCTTGCATTATTATGCTATTATTATTATATTTGTGAATTTTTAAAAGAAAATTGAGAACTTTTGGGAAATAATAAAAAAAAGAAATCCAAAAAAAAACATCTCGAACCGGTCGCAATAATATCGCTTATCGCGATATTTTTGGGGGCAATTAATCGCCCAGCAAAATGTGTTATCGTGGCAGGCCTAGTTTATGCATTCGCAAATATGAGAGCTCTGTCATTGAAGTGGGTGGTGGCAGCGTAACAGCGTTCACCCTGATGTAAACAAAACAAGTCATTGATAAGCGACGGCCATATTAGACACATAGCCATAATTTAAGATATAGTTTATGCATTTGCAAATATGAGAGCTCTGTCATTGAAGTGGGTGGTGGCAGCGTAACAGCGTTCACCCTGATGTAAAGTAGCGATTTTTTATTGGTTTGTCATGACAAACCAATTACATAATCCGACATATGTGTAAAGAAACAACATATTCCAGTTAACGGTATATTTTTTTAATGATTCATTACGGTATAAATTAGGTTAACTGGAGCTGCGTATTGCTGGCTCTCATATTTGCAAATGCAACAGCGTTCACCCTGATGTAAACAAAACAAGTCATTGATAAGCGACGGCCATATTAGACACATAGCCATAATTTAAGATATAGTTTATGCATTCGCAAATATGAAAGCTCTGTCATTGAAGGCGCTTGTCGCGGCTCATGCACGGGCGTACGCGATAACTGGCGGCGATAAGGGGGGCGTGCTAGCGTAGGGTCACGTGGGCTTAGTGGCCAATCAGAGGAACCCGGAAACCGAACAGCGTTGTAGAAGGCATAGACGCCGCCCGGACCAATATAATCGACGCACAGCCCCATACACAGTCTCAAAGGAAGTGCAATACTTGCCGCATCCCACCAGGCAGCAGTATTGGACTTTTGCAATCTCAGACTCATTCCCTATTCCCTAACACCAGGCTCCCTGGATGGATAATGAATGGAAATAGCGAATAAAAGAAATAACGATCAAATAACGTATATATACGTGGTTGGCGTTCAACGATTGGCAGCCAATAACGTATATAATCGCTGTTGGCAGGGAAAGAGACTAGAGTTAATGTCGTTGTTTACATGTTGCATGCATGTATCCCCTCCCTACTTCCACATGTCCCCACGTGGAATGCACCTGATTGGATAAATGACTCTAGTGTGACATCTAGTGGCTGAATGTTATCTATAGCAGTGTTTCTCAACTGGTGGGTCGCGACCCAAAAGTGGGTGTAAAAAAAAAAATGTTGCACTCTTTGTGAAAGTGGCTTCTCAGCTCTGGTCCAGCTGAAGACAGAGCAGAGGAACAGATTGGACATTGAGCATGACCTCAGAGTTGCTTTGTCTACCATCACCCCAGACTTTGAGACTCAGGAGCAAACAACATCCCCAGTTATCCCATTAGGTCCCTGGGATGTTAAGCTTTGATGAACATTGTTACTCAGCTGATAGAGTTGTACCCTTCCTGATGACTTGTCGTACAGAACTTGTAAGTCACTTTGGATAAAAGCGTCAGCTAAATGACTAAATGTATATGTAAAATGTAATGTGAGCTAAGAAGGATATATAATTTATTATTATTATTTATTATTATTTTATTTCATTGGATTTTTAGCCCTAGTTGCACTTGTGTTGCACTTGTTGTGTTTATTTCATGTTTTTAACAGTGCATGAAAGATTGCGTATTACTGCAAAATAAAAAAATAAAAAATCATAGTGGTTAAAAAATCTGGGTCGCGATTTAATGACTAAGGAAAATGTTTGGGTCCCGAGGCGAGACCAGTTGAGAACCACTGGTTTATAGCACCTTGAAATATATTCAACATACTGTAAGTGAGGAGGAAGAGGAGGAGGAGGAGGAAGAGGAGGAGGAGGAGGAGGAGGAAGAGGAGGAAAAGGAGGAGAAGGAGGAGAAAGAGGAGGAAGAGGAGGAGGAGGAGGAAGAGGAGGATGAGGAGGTGAGGTAGGTACCCTTGTGTGTTGAGCCTGCACCCCTGTGTTGGTGAGGAGGAAGAGGAAGAGGAGGAGGAGGAGGAGGAGGAAGAGGAAGAGGAGGAGGAGGAGGAAGAAGAGGAAGAAGAGGAGTAGGAAGAGGAGGAGGAAGAGGAGGAGGAAGAAGAGGAGGAGGAAGAGGATGAGGAAGAGGAGGAGGAAGAAGAGGAGGAGGAAGAGGAGGAGGAGGAGGAGGAGGAAGATGAGGAAGAAGAGGAGTAGGAAGAGGAGGAGGAAGAGGAGGAGGAAGAAGAGGAGGAAGAAGAGGAGGAGGAGGAAGAGGAGGAGGAAGAGGAGGAAGAGGAGGAGAGGTAGTACCGTTGTGTGTGGCGCCTGCGCCCCTGTGTTGGTGACTGCCGGTGTGCACCTGTCTGTGGGCCAGCTCCGGGGGGCCAGCCGGGGGGGAGGGTCTGGCTGGACACCTGCATGGGGCTGAGGTAGCTGCTGGTCATGGGGGGCAGGGTGCGGAACATGGGCCCAAACTGGTCCGGGGAGCTCTCCTGTAGGGGGGGGAGGGGGGCGGTTAGCTCTCCTGTAGGGGGGGAGGGAGGGAGGGGGGAGGTTAGCTCTCCTGTAGGGGGGGGGGGGGGGGGGGAGGTTAGCTCTCCTGTAGGGAGGGAGGGGGGGAGGTTAGCTCACCTGTAGGGAGGGAGGGAGGGAGGGAGGGGGGAGGTTAGCTCTCCTGTAGGGAGGGGGGGAGGGGGGAGGTTAGCTCTCCTGTAGGGGGGGGGGGGGGGGAGGTTAGCTCTCCTGTAGGGGGGGAGGTTAGCTCTCCTGTAGGGAGGGGGGGAGGGGGGAGGTTAGCTCTCCTGTAGGGGGGGGGGGGAGGGGGGAGGTTAGCTCTCCTGTAGGGAGGGGGGAGGGAGGGGGGAGGTTAGCTCTCCTGTAGGGAGGGAGGGGGGAGGTTAGCTCTCCTGTAGGGAGGGAGGGGGGGAGGTTAGCTCTGCTGTAGGGAGGGAGGGAGGGAGGGGGGAGGTTAGCTCTCCTGTAGGGAGGGAGGGGGGAGGTTAGCTCTCCTGTAGGGGGGGGGGGGAGGTTAGCTCTGCTGTAGGGAGGGAGGGGGGGAGGTTAGCTCTGCTGTAGGGAGGGAGGGAGGGAGGGGGGAGGTTAGCTCTGCTGTAGGGAGGGAGGGAGGGAGGGGGGAGGTTAGCTCTCCTGTAGGGAGGGAGGGGGGGGGAGGTTAGCTCTGCTGTAGGGGGGGAGGGAGGGGGGAGGTTAGCTCTCCTGTAGGGAGGGGGGGAGGGGGGAGGTTAGCTCTCCTGTAGGGAGGGGGGAGGGGGGAGGTTAGCTCTCCTGTAGGGGGGGGGGGGGGGAGGTTAGCTCTCCTGTAGGGAGGGGGGGGAGGGGGGAGGTTAGCTCTCCTGTAGGGGGGGGGGGGGGTTAGCTCTCCTGTAGGGGGGGGGAGGGGGGAGGTTAGCTCTCCTGTAGGGAGGGGGGGGAGGTTAGCTCTCCTGTAGGGGGGGGGAGGGGGGAGGTTAGCTCACCTGTAGGGAGGGAGGGGAGGGGAGGTTAGCTCACCTGTGGGGAGGGGGGGGAGGGGGGAGGTTAGCTCTCCTGTAGGGGGGGGGCGGAGGGGGGAGGTTAGCTCTCCTGTAGGGGGGGGGAGGGGGGAGGTTAGCTCTCCTGTAGGGGGGGGGGGAGGTTAGCTCTCCTGTAGGGGGGGGGGGGGGGGGAGGTTAGCTCTCCTGTAGGGGGGAGGTTAGCTCTCCTGTAGGGGGGGGGGGGGGGTTAGCTCTCCTGTAGGGGGGGGGGGGGTTAGCTCTCCTGTAGGGAGGGGGGAGGTTAGCTCTCCTGTAGGGGGGGGAGGTTAGCTCTCCTGTAGGGGGGGGGGGGAGGTTAGCTCTCCTGTAGGGAGGGAGGGAGGGAGGGGGGAGGTTAGCTCTCCTGTAGGGAGGGGGAGGTTAGCTATCCTGTAGGGGGGGGGGGAGGTTAGCTCTCCTGTAGGGAGGGGGGAGGTTAGCTCTCCTGTAGGGGGGGGGAGGTTAGCTCTCCTGTAGGGAGGGGGGGAGGTTAGCTCTCCTGTAGGGAGGGGGGAGGTTAGCTCTCCTGTAGGGAGGGGGAGGTTAGCTCTCCTGTAGGGAGGGGGGAGGTTAGCTGTAGGGAGGGGGGAGGTTAGCTCTCCTGTAGGGGGGGGGGAGGTTAGCTCTCCTGTAGGGGGGGAGGTTAGCCCCTGTAAATGTCCTAACACAACCCCCTCCAATGTACAGTTTCTTCCCCCTCAAATGTATATACTCTCTTTTTTAAACTCTTTTTGTATCACAAACAGTACTGTATTTGTAAATCTGGTATGTCATAAATGTATAGATGTAGCAGTACTGTCTATCTGTATGTCATATACTGTATGTTATGATGAATTGAAAATGGGGGACCCTGATGTAAACAAGACGAAAGTCTGTCTCTGGTCTGCATCCCCTTAACAATTGTATGTATTGAGCTGTACTGTACTGTACCCATTCTGCAATCTGTTAATACAATGTTCAATCAATCAATCAATCAATCAAACCCACCCTCTCTCTCCTGCGCACCCGGGCCGAGAGGCTCCTCTGCAGGGTAGCCGTGGTGGTGTTCACCCCTGACCCCAGCAGCTCCAGGTAGGACTTCTCCAGGTTGTCCTCCGTCACGTCTCCTTCCTCCAGCGTCAGGTCGCTGCAGCCCTGGTCTCTGGGCCGGGCCAGGACCAGCATGTGACAGCCCCCGCAGGTCGCCTGGGGTCAGGGGTCAGGGAGGGACACACACACACACACACACACACACATTAGGACAGGGAGATCAGGGTGGGTGATTGTTAATCGACAATCTCAAACTCCACCCTCTTTCTCCCGATCCTCCAATCGCAGCTGCCGGGGAAAGCAACAGTTGTAATTGGAGAATCAGGAAAAGAGGGCGGGGTTTTGAGATTTGAGGTCAATTTAGAACAATAATTGAGGGCAGATTTTTGTGACCTTGTTTCAGCAGCTCTGTCATTGAAGTGGGAAAAGTGATTAAACAGCAGCGCGTCTGCACTCAGAAGATGGCGCGACAATATTGCTCTGGCGTTGAAGTGGGAAAGCGGCAGTGAAACACAGCAGCGTCTGCCGCTGCCGCCTCTGCCGCTGCCGCGGGGGCGGGCCACGGCGTGTCACGTGGCCGTCGCGGCCAATCAGGCGAACCCGGAAACCGAAATCCAACTAAATCCGTTGCGGAAGTGATACACGCGACTGGGAGCTCTGGAAATGTACTATCATATGAGAGATAAATGTGAAGCATTTATACAACAGGCAATACAATTCTGTCGGTCGGCTCGCAAAAAAAGGCGGTCGCCCGGCTAAAATCGCCCGCCGTGTGCGGAGACCTTTAGATCTAACATGTTTCTGTTTATCTATAAGATCTAACATGTTTCTGTTTATCTATAAGATCTAACATGTTTAAGATAAGATAAGATAAGATATTCCTTTATTAATCCCCTTGGGGAAATTCGTGACACACACATACAGCTCAACGTCTCATTAATGATATTAACAACAACACAATCATTACATTTTTACAGTAACAATGGCACAGCATAAATTCAACAGACATGTACATTTGTTGACACATGTCATCATTACAGGAGGCCTGAGACACTGTATGCGATAGTCGGCTGCATTCCACCATGTCGAAACACAGTGGATCGCGCCTGGTGAACTGGAGGGGGGGCGGAGTGGAGGGGGGGGGGGGGGGGGGGCATTGGAGATTCGGGTAAGGAATTTGGTTGTGGAGCAGTCAAGGGGGCCCCCACCGACGCGCATCAGAGGCAGCCTGCCACGGCGTATGGCGCCAGTTGAGTTACATCAACAGGGGCGGATGGGGGGGGGGGGGTGGGGGGGGGTAGGGGGGGCCTCATCAATCTTATCGCTTCCAGACAGTACAGTTTGTCTCCTCTTTCCCAGAAATCACACATCGCCGGAGAGTCAACTCCTCCGCGTTGACCTTGGCCTCGGTTCGTTCCACAGCAGAAAGCATAAGGAGGGTGTGGGAAGGGGGAGGGGGGGGGGGGGTGATAAAATGCAGCTCGAGGCAGAAATGCCGCATATGGTCAGAATCAGGTCAATTTTGTCTAATCATCGTCACCATCGTCGTATCCCCTATTACGGTACGGTGGCATCTTTATTTTCACGTCCCTAATTTTTGACGTGATATCCAGTATGGCCTGTGACCGCGAAAGTTCCTCTGCATGGTTAGAAGCAAGTCTCTCAAGAATTGTCTTCAAGCATGACTGTTCGTCTACGTGGTAGAGTTCGCCTCTTTCCAACATGGTCTTGGAGCTCAATTGTTCATCACCGCGCAGGGTACTTAGGTCAGCGATTTTCTTAAACAGTTCCATTAGGTTTTCCTTGATCCCGGCCAGATCCCTGGCCAGAGAAATCAACTTCTTCCGAATTAGCTTCAGGCAGTACCAGATCCAGCAGCTGACGGAGCCCAGGCCGAGCAGCATGACAATTAGAAGATATACGTCCTCAACGTCGTTTATCTCCAGCGGGAAAAAGCATATTGCGAGCCAGGTCCCGTATGAATTTATGGTGTATCCCGCCTGATAGCTCCTAAGAGGGCATAATGGGTCATCCGCATTCTGCTTCCTTGTAGAGAATATGCGATCAATCGCTGTAAAAGCCCAGCTTATTAGATCCATATTACGGTCAAAAGTCGAGTTGAGTTGAGGATTCTGTTGTAAAAAAGAAAGAAGAAAAAGGTCAAAACGTCTGAGCGTTTCCAGCGAGTGCAGATCTAGGCTCCGGTGAAACAAGCTGTAAGGGCTGGTACGGACGTCTCCAAACCGATAAGAGAGAGGCCTTGAGGTGTTTCTCTGGAGGAGGGAGAGGAGATAAAAATGCGACTGCTCCTGGGAAGAGAGTGTGAGTTTCTGTTTATCTATAAGATCTAACATGTTTCTGTTTATCTATAAGATCTAACATGTTTCTGTTTATCTATAAGATCTAACATGTTTCTGTTTATCTATAAGATCTAACATGTTTCTGTTTATCTATAAGATCTAACATGTTTATCTATAAGATCTAACATGTTTCTGTTTATCTATAAGATCTAACATGTTTATCTATAAGATCTAACATGTTTCTGTTTATCTATAAGATCTAACATGTTTATCTATAAGATCTAACATGTTTCTGTTTATCTATAAGATCTAACATGTTTCTGTTTATCTATAAGATCTAACATGCTTCTGTTTATCTATAAGATCTAACATGTTTCTGTTTATCTATAAGATCTAACATGTTTCTGTTTATCTATAAGATCTAACATGTTTCTGTTTATCTATAAGATCTAACATGTTTATCTATAAGATCTAACATGTTTCTGTTTATCTATAAGATCTAACATGTTTATCTATAAGATCTAACATGTTTCTGTTTATCTATAAGATCTAACATGTTTATCTATAAGATCTAACATGTTTCTGTTTATCTATAAGATCTAACATGTTTATCTATAAGATCTAACATGTTTCTGTTTATCTATAAGATCTAACATGTTTCTGTTTATCTATAAGATCTAACATGCTTCTGTTTATCTATAAGATCTAACATGTTTCTGTTTATCTATAAGATCTAACATGTTTATCTATAAGATCTAACATGTTTCTGTTTATCTATAAGATCTAACATGTTTATCTATAAGATCTAACATGTTTCTGTTTATCTATAAGATCTAACATGTTTATCTATAAGATCTAACATGTTTCTGTTTATCTATAAGATCTAACATGTTTATCTATAAGATCTAACATGTTTCTGTTTATCTATAAGATCTAACATGTTTCTGTTTATCTATAAGATCTAACATGCTTCTTGTAACTGAGGGGTACAATTCCCTGACTGTATTGTTAAGTATGGTATTAAACCACTACCTCTTGTACTTTAACTTCTGGCCATCCAGTACATGATATAGATATGATGAACACTTTCCCACCTGATGAAACGAAGTCCACACAAATGTACAAATCGAATATTTAATATAGCAAAAGGTATATACAACGTTCACTTGTTTACACTTATGATTTGGAATGCACTTGTATGGCAAATGAGTATTCGTAGGTAAATCAACATTGAATGTCCAATCTCTGGTTACGCAGGGAGTAAGTATACAACCCGGTTCTCTAGGGAACTATAGCGATGGTACTTAAATGATTATAGCTGGTGTCGAGGAGCCTCAGGATTCGAGAATCCCCACCTTCCCTGTCAGGGTAAAATGGATCTCGCCTTTAGATCTATACCTAACCAGAGAGGCAATGGGTAAAAGAGCATATCCTACAGGTATAATCCCCATAAGTTCCACAGGTGCAGTTCCCTGTGGCCTGGACACTAAGAGGATGAGATACCAGGAGGAACCGGCAGAAGGAGGAGTGGGGGCACAGCATCGTCCAAACCAAAGCCCCCCTCAGCCGGGGACACTAGACTGGTACAAAAGCATCGATAGCTGGTACAAAAGCATCAATAGCCCGGAATCCCCAGGGTCCCAGATGGACTGGTACGAGACCTACATCAACTCCAAATCCTTGGAGGAACAACAAGAGGTTAGTAAAACTAGGTACCAGAAGACCAAGGCCCGAGTGAACTGGCGGGACCCGCAGAAGGCCTCACCGAAAGGAAGGAGGCACCGGTCGTCCGAGTCATCAGGCAGCACGCCAGAGAGAGAACATCGCCTTGCTGACCCCAGGAGACAACCAGGGGCTGGAGGAGCCATAGAGAGGGACGACTACTTCCCCCCCCTGCCAGCCTACGCTCTGCCACCAGCTCCTAACAATAGCCCTGCTGAAGGAGGGCTACTAGAAGATCCAGAGATGGGGGAAATGATGAAAGATGGGAGTGGTCTAGGTGACCTATCCCTCTCCAAACCAGCAACAAGGCCCACCGTCCTAGTCGCACCAGCAACAAAGCCCACCGTCCTAGCCCCCCCACTCCCCAAGAGGAAATGGGATGCGGTTTTGGGATGGTATAAAACAGTCCCTACACCCCTCTGCGCTGAACCACCCGGGGAGACGGTACTGGAGTGCATGATAAGGGAGGTGGCAGAAGGGTTAACAGAGAGGGAGAGGGTCCGAGGAGAAGCAGTGGTGGAGTGGATCAGAACGATCCCAGCACCACACCCAGCACCACCCCCAGCACCACCCCAAGCACCACCAGTCCTTGAAATACCAGGGATGGATGAGCCGCTGGAGATATTCCTAGCCAGCTATGAAACAATGATGGGAGATGATCTCCTAGATCTAGCAGACAGCCCAGACGTACTGGAAATACATGCCCCTGACAACAAGGACAATGGTTGGGAGAACTGGTACTGAGAGATACTAAGGAGCCAAGAAGAAACTACAAAATACGAAGCAACCTCCAGAGGGTGACAACGAGTGATTAGAACTGCAAATGAATTATAACCAATCATGTATGGCTGATTAAAGAAATGTATTATTATTCAGCATACAATGTAAAGATGATTATAATGTTTTGAAATCAGTAATTATGTCTTGTAATCAGTATAACAGAAACATGATTTATGATTACCGAACTGTATCATTTATACCAGTGGTACTGTACTTTTGAGATGAGACATTGGAACTGGGTATGTAGTGACTCAACACGGAACTGTGAATAGGGGAAGTCATGACCATGTATGGGGAAAACGAACTGTAGTAACCTCAAGGTACAAGTGAGAGGCTGGCAAGGAAGGGGTTACTGAATTTACTGAGCAGAGAAAGAGGATGGATCACAGAGGACAGGCACGCAAACCCCTATAAAAAGGGAAGTTACACAGAGAAACGAGCAGAGCGCTGGGACGGCTCTCAAGGTAAGACTAACCTTTTGAACAGGCACCAGATGAGGAACCAGAGGAGCCAACTCTCTGCAATTGTCCGGAGATCTTCGAGGGGACTCAAACCCCAGCAGTAACCTAAGACCTAAAGTGAGTACAACAGGCTCCATCTGGTCTAGGGGAACTGTAAATCACAGATGAATGTGTCGCTAGCTCTCTCGCTCTAGGTTTGATCGAAACCGAGGAGTGTTGGCGCTGGAACACGTTCCAGATTTAAGAGTCCCTGGGAGTCTTCGGCTGTTGCACGGACGGCAGATTAGACCTCTGGTCCATCGCTCTCCCTGCTCAAACCCAGGATAAATATCGCGCGGTGTTGGTTCCTTGTACTGGGAGCTGGCCCCGTGGTAGATAATTTATCCGAGCAGGACCAAAGCAGAGGTGAAGGGGAAGTTGATCGCTTCCTCCAGACTCTCAAGCTGGGGACTTCCAGAAATTACTACATTCTCAGTTCAGGGAAGCTCACTGTTACATAATAACTAAAATTCGATTTATCTTTTAATTTTGATTCTTTATTTCTTTAAATGTTTTTCTACTTTGATTCGAGTTCTATTCTCTTATCGACCTGAACTGTGGCTTTTTACCCATTTATGTAACCAAAATAAAAGCTTGAATAAAATAAAATCTTTGCTTTTATAATAATAAAAAATAATTGAAATAAAAAGAGACTTTGTGGAACTCCACTCTTTTTACCCATTGAAGGGGGCTCTTGCTGGTGATATAATTGTGTAAGGTATAGCGTGCATGAAGACAGGTTCTCAACGGTTACTCTTAAAACAAGTGAACATTTCCCCGACCGCATAAGTATACATGTGGTCACTACTTTTCCGACACCCACACCATCATATTCAATCATAAGTAGATAGCTGTCGTTAATTCTGGTGTCCTCGGGGACCTCTCGATCCACTGGCTATTTATCAAGAGACGCCGAGGGTGCAAAGGGGAGAGACCAGGAGACGAAGACAGTGAGAAGTCGGACGAATATCTACGCCCCGCAGCTTAAACACACCGAGAAGAGCTGGTAGGCGGTAAGACCCCCCAGCTTCCCGGTGCGGACCCTTTAAACGGAGAGCTGTTCAGTAGTCTTGTACAAGGCTTAATAACTGGGATTGAACAGGTGGCGCCCAACGTGGGGCGTTAACGAGTAGTTAATTAGTAAATTAATTAGTGAATTGATTTTGTTAATTATTCTTAACGCCGCCAAACCGAACCTGGAAAAGCGGCTAACGAAGAGCCGCATAGTCCTGAACGACCCAGAGAGTGGAGAGAGGCCAAGCGGAGAGACCGTGGAACCCTCTCCAGGGAAGCAGACACAGAGGTGAGAGAATCTCTAGGTGAAAACTTCCAGAAAACAGGTGTCTGGCCGGACCAGCCAGATACCCAGAGAGAGGCCAAGCGGAGAGACCGTGGAACCCTCTCCAGGGAAGCAGACACAGAGGTAAGAGAATCTCTAGGTGAAAACTTCCAGAAAACAGGTGTCTGGCCGGACCAGCTAGATACCCAGGCGGAAACCAAGGAAGAAGGTGGAAGCCGCAGAGGAGGACGGTAAGTGACAATAACCCGTCCAAATAGCCCACAGTGTTCCTGGCCATCCCTAACCCAAGGCGTTGAAGGGGGGCTTTGGCAGGAATACGACTCGACAAGCGAAGACAACAAGTAAGTGAGATAACAGGTACAACCCAGCGATGGCTGACAACGAAGCCGAAGATAACGAAGCACCCCGGGAGGGGGAACTGATTACACTCGACCAGATCAACAACAGAGTACAGCTCAACCCGGACCATGAAGTAATACCCGTGGGCCAGACAAGAACTTGGGGAGAGTTGAGCCCACTCCTCCAGCAGTATCTAGACGGGTGCAGGGGGACCACGCCACTGGCAGAGGTAAGTGAAAAAATAACCCTCCAACTAGGAAATAAGAAGGCATATGGCCTATGGGTGAACATGGGAGGTGGAGGATTCAGAAGAATATCCCTGGTACCAAGCCCAAAGGAGCATAAGGCGAAAACTAAAATCATATCCAGTTGGATTGTCTGGCTGGGAGAGGTCCTGAACACCAAGATATACGAGCTGGAGGAACAGGTAACTGCACTTTACAGCCCAGGAGAAGAATATGACCCGATGATAAAGATGCTGTCCCGGGCGATAGGACTGGACGGACGGCTATCAACCATCGGAACGGTTCGGGCCGTAAGTAGACAAAAAGAGCACACAGCAGCCCTAACTTCTATCCTACAGGTATACGGAGGGAATGGACGAGCTGGGGGGGGGTCCGTCCAGGACAGCCTGGACGGGGCCCAACCCGGGTCGAATATAGAGGACTCTGATACCGAGGACGAAGAACAAGGCGCCCCGGCTAAGAAACCGGAGACCATAAGACAACCAGGTGGGTCCCTAGGTGAAGACATTATGGAGAAAGCCCACGGTCTGCTGGGGCTGCTACATACGACACTGGCCCCAGAACCTGCAGACCCAGGTACAGTTCTGAGAGCGGTTGCAGCGTACGAGGATAGAGCTATTAATCCACAGGCGCCGAATGAAGAAAACAAACTGACCCACATGAAAAGGAACCAGTTGCCCCCGCTCCCAAACTGGGTCAAAATGGTAGGTCAAAGAGGTAGTGGCCAGATCTTCGCGTGGGAAGGCGACCCCTGGCAGCTCGACGCTGATGCCCTCCTGGTGTTGTCAGGTAAGGACATGGAACTATATAACTACAATTTCAGGACAAGACTGGAACAAGAAACCGGAGCAGGCTACCGGCTGGCACTGGAGAAATGAGCGAGGCTATCCCGGTAGGGAAGGCCTAAGACCTAACCCTCCCCAAACAGGGCCCTCACAGATGCGGTCGAACCAACAGGCAGAAAGACCAGAGCCACGACCCAGGTCTAATCCCCCCGGGACGAGCAATACGAGACCAACCTCCCGACCAACGAACACAAGAGGAGGGGCCCCAAGAGACCCTGGTTACTTGTCCCCAGACGACTTCAAAGCATTGACTCCCGAGCAAAAAGAAGCCCATATCCACGCCCGCAGAGCAAACAGAGACTACGAGAATAACTAATGGCGGGACCAAATCTAAAGGTAACCCTAGAGCATGCCTACTGGGTGGGGGATAGCATTTATGCTGATGTAGGAAAAACCCCTTACCTAGTAGACTCCGGGGCAGAGGTGTCTATGACCCGCAAAAAGCTAGAAAAGATTGGACACCTCAAAATACAATTAGCAGATAAAACTATAAGGAAAATACCCTACAGTATATGGAAGAATATAGTCTGGTTGTTAGGACCATACGACCTAATAACGCCACGAGATTTAAAAGAACTCCACAGCCTCACAAAAAGTAAAGTAACAGTAAATAAGAGACTGACGGGACTCCAGTCCAGGCTGATTAGACTGGGTCCCCTACAACAAGCATCGACCGGAAAAGAGTGGTATAAACCCGTGGACGTTCCGGAGGTGACCACCCAGAAAATAGCAGAAAGCGACTTCTCGACAGAAGGTAAGAAGAGATTAAGAACTATAATAGAAGGGGCAGAAGTAGCCTACTTCAAGAATGACTGCGGGGAGCTGGGACCGGAATACACTCACACCATTGAAGGGGGAGTGCATCCACCAGTCCGGCAGTACCCCCTGAACCCGGGAGCGGTGCAGGAGATGGATCTGATCGTCAAGGAATTAACAACCCTAGGAATCATCCGGGCAGAGGTAAACCCAATAACCAACAGCCCTATCCAAGCAGTGAAGAAACCAGAGGCAGCCGGAGGAGGGTGGAGGCCAGTGATCAACTTCAAAGCCCTCAACCGCAGAACAATAGCTAACCGAGCTAGCCTCATCAACCCCCAAGGTACGTTGAAAACCCTACAGGTCAAGAAATATAAATCATGCATTGACCTAGCCAACGGATTCTTTAGCCTAGTATTGGCTAGGGTGTCCCAGGGAAAAACAGCGTTCACCCACAAGGGGGGATCATATGTTTGGCAGAGGCTCCCGCAGGGTTATAAAAACAGCCCAAATGTATTCCAGAGTGCCGTTATGAGCATATTAGAGGGCCTAGGGGCCACGGTGTATATCGACGATGTGTTCATAGCAGACGACACTGAAGACGAGCACTTAGATCGACTACAACAGGTGGCGAGACGACTGACGGAAGCTGGGCTAAAGCTGAACCTGAAGAAATGCCAATTCGGACGATTCCAGGTAAATTACCTAGGTTTTCAGGTCTCCACAGACCTGGGATTATCGGACGGGTATCGGGAGAAGTTGGACCAAATACTACCCCCAACAACGGAGAACGAGCTCCAGAAGATCCTGGGGCTCTGTAACTACGTGAGGGATCATGTACCCAGCTATCAAAGGTATGCCAAACCCCTGTATGCGCGACTCAAAAAGAAAGAGCTGCAACCGGGGGAAAAGCCAAATAAAAGGCTAGAATGGACAGCAACAGATCAAAGTAACCTAGAGAAACTAAAGCAAGCCATTAAAGAGGCTGTAAGACTAGAACCAAGAAGCCTAACGTGTAGGTTAATGGCAACGATCGACTGTGAGGAAGAAGACGCAGTAGTAAAGGTCAGTAACGAAGGAGGGGGCCTGGTAACACTCTGGAGTTATACCCTGTCCTCAGTAGAGAGGAAATACCAGACAGAAGAGAAAGAACTAGCAGTATTAGCTAAATACTGGGGGGCCATGAAAGAATTGGCCCAAGGACAGGGGATTAAAGTAATAACAGAGAGCCAGGTACACCGCTTCCTAAGAAAAGGAACCATAGAAAGCACCAAAGCAACAAATGTCAGGTGGGGGAGATGGGAAGATATTCTGTTAGACCCCGACCTAGAAATAGGTCCTGCACTACCCTCCAGCCGAAAGAAGCCACCCAAACCAGAGGTGATGATGGAGCCATACGAGTGGGAAGTCTTCACAGATGGCTCCAAGAAAGGACAGGATAACGACAGAGCCTACTGGGGCTTTATTCTGAAATACCAAGGTAAGGAAATACACCGACAGAGAGGCTGGATCGCAGGAAGCGCCCAGTCAGGAGAGGTGACAGCAGTCCTGGAGGGACTGCTGGAATTGGAACAAAGAAAAATAAAGAAGGCCAGAGTGATAACCGACAGTTTCTACTGTACCCAAGCGCTTAAAGAAGACTTGGGTATCTGGGTAGAAAACGGGTTTGAAGGGGCTAAAGGTAAGCCGATAGCCCATCAAGAAATCTGGAAAAAGGTAGCCGAGTTACGGCTGATGCTGGATCTCGACGTGGTACACCAGAGGGCCCACGTCAGAGAGGGAGAGTACTGGCGGGGAAACGATGAAGTGGACCGCTACGTACAGGTAAGAAAGGTTGTCTTCATAGGAGTCGAGAAATGGGACAGCACCCCCAAAGGAAGGGTGGTCCCAGAAGAAAGTGTAGAGGAGGTGGGGCTAGCCGTGCATGAAAGCCTAGGACATGCAGGCCCCCTCCCCACACGAAAGGAACTGGAGAAGCAGCAGCTTTGGATTCCGGAGCGCCGGATACGCAAAGTCCTGAAAGACTGTAAGGTATGTGGTCAATACAATGCAGGAAGAAGAGGACAGAGGGTGGCCGGGCTCACCATCAAGAGTACCGTGCCCTGGGGCTCGATCTGCATGGACGTGGCCGGACCCCTGGGCATAAATGGTAAGAGAGGAGAAAAGTACCTATTGGTACTAGTAGACTCTATGTCAGGCTATGTAGTCATTAGACCAGCAAGGAAGGCTAATGGCAGCAGTGTAGTAAGTATGTTAGATCAGACATGTAGTGTGATGGGAATCCCTAGGGAACTCAGGACAGACAACGGGACTCACTTCAAGAACGCACAGGTGGACAGATGGTGCCAAGAGAACGGGGTGATGAGAATTTACTCCCCCCCGTACACCCCCCAAGCAAACGGAGTGGTAGAGCGCACCATAGGGTTAGTAAAAGGTTGGATAGGAAAGAACGCCAACACCAAAGAATGGAGCGTCCAAGCGCTAGAAGTGGGCAAGGCCTTGAACGACAGGGTAAGAGCAGACAGACCCTCCCCCTCGGAGGAACTAAATCAACGGCCCTTTACGTCACAGGAAGTAGGGCGGAGCCAAGGGGTATATAAGCCCGAGGCAGGAGTTAAACATCAGTTCGAGGTGGGGCAACGGGTCTGGATAAAGGTGAGGGATCACCCAGTAGCAGCTGCAGTCAAACCTAAGTACGAGAAGTCTGATATAGTGAAGAAGATCTTAGATAGTAACACGGTACTACTAGAGAAGAGTGGAATCCAGGGTGTAGGGCAGCTGAAGCCAGTCCCTAATTAAGAGGTAACCAGGAACCGAAACCATGGCCATGAGCACGCAGAACCTTCCACCCTTTGTTAGAGTGGCCACTATCAAGGGGGTGGTTGTCACCAGAAGAAGCATTAAAGGGCTTTGGGCAGGCAGAGCCCTAAGGAAACTAGAATGCGCAAAGAAAGGATACCTGTTTGAGGAGAAAGAAATGTTAGACTGGGGACCAGTTGGGAACGACTGTGTAATTTGTCGCAAACCAACTGGCCTTAAAGAATTATATAGCGGCCCAGGGAAAAATAAACCTGTAAGAATCTACGCCAAAACGGGACCCATGAGAAGGATGGAGGAAAAACCAGTGAAGATACTCGACGGGTTCGTGTGTGGTAAGTGCCGACTAGGAGTGTCGGCCCGAGTAACCTTCATTTCCCAGTGGCAGCTCCGGAAGACCCCGCAGACACGTGAGGAGTGCACGTGCCTCTGGGATGGAGAAAAATTGGAGACCTGCCGAGGCTGCCTTATGCTCCAGAGCCAAGGAGGGCTGCTGGAGACGGTGCGAGCCGAGGGATGGCAGGTGAGAAGGTTTGTGGACCCTCTCCTGAGCCTGGACCCGATGTCCCTGATAAAAGAGAGTTCAGGACAAGACGGGACCAGGCCATGGGAACCACAACAGGGTGAGTACAAATGGGGCTATGATCCCCGTGATAACCCCCCACCCTACCAACCCCCTTTTCAGGAACAGATCCTGGATGAAGCCCATTTACCCAAATGGGCCCAGGTGATAAAAGAGTGCTGGCCGTATGACCCAACCCTGGCAGCCTCTGCCTACTTGCCAATGGCAGCGACTCAATTTCCGATGGTGATCCGAGTGCTCCGAGACGAAGCTAACCTGAATGAGAGCATAGAAGCTGAAAGGATGACAGACGCAGACAAGGAGCTCGCTCAAGCGGGAGGGTGGAAAGGACCATGGGAATTGACCTGCTGGGGCAGATTGATAGCAGAGGTGTTTAGAGACACCTCCATACCAGTGGTGGACCTGGGAACAGGTATGCCAAAAGAAGTAGGGGGTAGACGCACCCAATTACACTACTCAGTGACCGGCCTGGACGCCTGGGGGAGCCCGGGCATCAGGACCAAAAAGAAAAGTAAAGAGTTCACAGTGACGCCAGAAGAGTGGAGGCGGAGCTATGTGATGCAACTCCTGGGGACGTACGCAGCCAGGGCGGCCACTCCCCTAAAACCGGAAGAAACGGTAAGGATAAAACTGACTGTGAGAACAGCCGTAGTTCCATTTCTAGGAGTGCTCTCGCTGGGAGCAACCATCACCAGAGTGGACCTGAGACCTGACCTTCTACCACCCACCATCGCAGCCAGAAGGGGGTGGCATCAGAAGAGCCGGGATTGGCTCCGGAAAAAACGGGACCAACTACTAAGAAGGACCCCTAACACCGGGACCACCCAGAAGTAAGCAAGACTAACAACTCCCCAGAATAGGTGCCCAAAACGATCGAACCCCCTAAAAAAGATGGACAGATATGGAGGACGTACCCGAATGTGGGAATGGTGGACACATTCAAAGGAAGACAAACACAAACAGCCCCAAGAAGTAAGTTTGGATCTCCCTAAAAAAGATTTTGAATATCACAGGTTTAGGTTGAATTCCAGAACCTACTACCTGACGGCAGGCGAGTACCTGCGAGACCCAGATCTCACGAAAGCTGAAGAAACCGACCGGAGATTGGACCCAAACGACCTAATGAACGGGCAGGTACTAGACGACAGGCTGTGGGAATTGAAGGAACATGTGGATCGGTGGCGCACAATTAAAGAATCACCCGAAGACAAACTAGGCTGGGAAATGCAACTCCATCCAGCAACCCCCAACTGTCCGAAGAGCAGCCCGTGGATCTTAAACACGGTCTCCTTTTCCAGCCATGGTATGTATGTTACCCTTCGTACAGGTCCCAACTATCAAGACCCCCTACAGGGTCACTACACTGAGGTATGGCTGGGAGGGTATCGCGTCTGGACCAGCAGCCCCTGTATGGCCTCAAGAATTACCCGAAGAACTCGGGAAAACACCAGGTATGTGCTTGAGAACAAAAGCCTCCCCCTAACCACTTACCATTGGCAGGGAAGAGTGGGGGATGTGAAAACCAAGCCTAACACAATGGAAGATAGGGGGCAAACAAGGCTCGACATACAAGATAGCGAAAGAATGGTAAATATCCTAGAGCTGAACCTACAGGTAGACTCCCAGCCCAGGCCCCTGTATGCGGAGTATTCCATGATGCGAGGAGCTGACAACATCCGCGACTATGGGTATGACATGGCCCGCCTGGGAATTAAATTGTGCCAAGAAACAAGGCTATCTGAGTTCCCACCATATGGTACTTCATCACATATAGCCAGCCGCATAGGCCCTCTACCACAACCGGAGAGAATAGCCGTGACAACTTATAGATGGGTGTGGAGGGGACTGGATCCAAAAGCAGCTACCCATCCTCCCATATACACCCTCCTGCTAAACGGAAGGGTAACCAGGAGGAGACCCAGACCACCGAAGGGAAGTCGGGTGAGTAGAGAAAACCCAGAAGACAAGGTAAGAATCCCCCAGCTCCCTGAGACTAACCAATTGAACAGGTCCCTTGAAGTCCAATACGCAGAAGGAGTGGTTTACAGGAATGCAGCCCAATCGGAAGCCGAGAGAACCTGGAGAAACCTTCCTGGATACGCCTTCAAAAGAATTCTCACGCTGGCATGTGCCAAATGGGAATCATGGGAAGAACAGTGGAACATCATTTTGGCACCAGAAGCGGCCCAAATAAGAAGACCAAGGGGCGACCTGCTGAGGATAGTAGGGCTGCTACTCGGTGGAAGACTACTTGGGCAAGGGGCAATGAGGAGAGAACACGGGGCCGAAGAGATGGTCGAGTGGCAAGAAAGGTTCAGGGAAGTACACGGAGAAGGGAGGTACCGGGAGATATTGGAAAGAGAACCAAGGTATCAACAAATAAGGCATGAACAGAACCACTACAACGCTCATAGAGCAGAGGAGTAAGTGGGCGGAGAATCGAGACATTGCAATGTAGAAAGAGGGGGAGTGAGAAACTTAGTGACCAGAGAGGTCCCTCCCCTTAAGGGAGGAGGAACAGAGGAATATCATTTAAAAAAAGACTCCCACCTTTAGAAATTTTATCAGACATTGAAATCGATCGTCAGGAGAACATGGGCACCGACAAGAAACAACAGGGGAAGGGAAGAAAATACTTAGGCTGTGGCATCTTAGCAAGATTAGTATTAGCACTGACAGGAGTGATAGGAGTACTAGCAATCCTATACCATTATGGAGAAGAACCATGGCACAATTCTAAAGTCATGGTCCACTATGCAACGACAAAAAGATTACAACAAAGTTGTTGGGTAGCGGAGCAAGTACGAGTGACCCTCCCCAAGTTACAAGATTGGGGAGAGAACAGGAATAAGTCTAGCCTTCAGCGACTACTGAACCGATGGGGAACAGCCCCAGAGGAGGGTAGAATACTGAAGTGGTTGGGAGAGTTACCCAGCCATAGCTACAAAACAGGAGAGAACCAGGTAAGCCTGAGGACCTGGAAGAGCATAGTGGGAAACGTCACCCAGCGAGGGAGAAAAGGGAATACCCCGTGGGAGGTAGAAGACCTCTGGATAGGAGAGGAAGAAATAACACTAGGCATCCTACTCCTAATAAAAAGAGAAGCCAGGAATGAGCAGTGCAACTGGATGTTCCCAGTAGGTGGAGGACCTAGCTGGTACTGCACTTACGCTTGCCTAGCTATACCCCACAGGACAGGACAGGGATATTGGAGCCCAGAGGTGGTGTATGCAGCTTCTGACCAGAATGAGACCTGCACTGCAATATTCCCCAAGCGAGAGAGGTTTTGGGGAGAATACAACCTCACCTGTCTCGCTGGACCAACCCCTACCCTGGAGGAGGATTCCACCCAGGTGATGAGTACAACTGCTGGACCTGAAGGACCAGAAACAAGAGGGATGGATGACCGGGAGAGGACGGTCATCAGTCCCACCGAACCTCCAGGCGTAGGGGTAAGTCCACTAACCCTCCCCCAACAAACAGCTAGGGACCTGACGCTAACCTTCCTGGAAAGCGGAAAGACGGTCTACCGAGATCACCAGAGGATAAGGACGAAGGAGCTCATAGCAGAATGTTATCAGCTATACAGGAAACTGGACCCCTGCCTCTGGAATTTGAATAAGGATTGCGATGGACAGCAATACCTGGTGATGACCCCAGCAGAACATGTGGTCTTCATCGAGCCAATAGGTAAATACGTTGCAAAACCAGCCAGGTATCATGAAACCTGGCTTAATGACACCCTACCCTGGGTATGGATAACTATGATAACCCATTTCCAGGTACAATTCCCAAGCGGATATACTCGAACGGGACAAGGTTTGAAAGGCCCGTTCGACCGCTGGTTTTACGTCCAAGAAACACCCACCCCCGAGGAACTCTGGGCAGTGAACCCAGAAGACTTCAACAAGATTGATGAATGCGTGGCAGCCAAGGTGTTCGAGACTACGAACGACACCTACTATATAGGTAATGGAGCTTCCCCTAGGTGCGAGCTGGAGCAGCAGTGGGAGAACAAATGGGGAGTATGGAGAAACGACTGCACGCAGGTAAAAAAGAATAAAACAATTAAAGGGATCCTGCAGGGCTGGGAAGAGACAACGTCCAGAAGTGCCACAGAGACTTGGTGGGGCCTGCAGAAACCAGAGATCCAGGAATGGGTGATCCCCTGCCTAGAGAAGTCGACGAATAAATGGGTAAAGTATCAGTACTTGGCTACAGTCTATTCCAAAGACAGGGTGCTCAGAGCAGGATTTTGGGGAGGACATCTGACAGCCCTAAGTCCCAGACCCTGGAAAATGGAGTGTGATCGAGCCAATACTACATGCACCATTAAATTGGCCCGAAGGAACTGTGCTGAGGTGCCAGGATGGGAGACTCACTGCCAAGAGTATTATGACGGTGAGTATGAAACCTTTGATCTAGGCACAAGATGGAAGAAATCCCCCGTTCTGATCGAGGGAAAGAAGCGATGGATCCGAGCCAAACCCGACCAAGCGGGATGCCTTAAAACCATAATGGGGGAAGGTATGATGAAGCGGAAAAAGGTCAACGGAGAGATAGCCCCCCAAGTGGCGAAAGCTGATATCCTCCACATTGAGGGACATGCATTCAGGAAGAACCTGTGTGAAGGTAACGAGATCAAGGGGTACGAGTGGCTGGGTCCAAACCGCTTGTATAATAACAGAACTTGCCGTTCCCCAGCGGAGCATTGGCTGAGATGTGGCGAGGGGAGACTGGAACACGAGTGTTCTTGGCTGGAGAAGGCCGGAATAGCAGTGGAAGGTACAATTACCGCAATCGCGGAAGAAGTGGTGGAGACTATAGGGGAAGGAATTGGAGTAGTGGGGAATTGGGTGGGGACACTGTTTGGCCACCTTTGGCCCTATCTACTAATGATTCTAGGTTTCCTGATGGTGGGCCTGATGAGCTACGTGATGGTGAAGGGCGGAGCCAAGGTGGTGACCGCCGCCCTTCTTCGAAAAATCCGCCCACCAGAAGAACAGGAAATGAAGGAACTCCTCCTGAGGGAGGAGCCAGATCCCTGGCAGTCATAAAAGCCAGACCCGGTGCTGCTCAGCTCACAACTGATCCAAGGACCAGACGAGCAGCACCTACCCCAGCAGACCATAAGCCCTCACCCCAGACGAGCAGCACTTACCCCAACAGATCCTAAAGACAAAGCACTATGGAAAACACCACAATAACGGCGGACCAGGCGGTGGTCCTAAATCGAACCTTTGAGTGGTCTGACAACCAATACAATGTAAGTTGCTTAAAGGAAAGGTACATCCACAGGGAGAAGGTACCCCGGCATGAATACCTGCTAACCGAGATAATTTGGCTGTTTTACTGCTGCCAGGGACCATGGTCCCTGGACCAACCCTTAAGAATAATAGCCTTAATAGAAGGACTATTAAAGGCAGCCCTAATATGGGCCACAAACTGCCAACACGAGAACCCGACAATAGGGATTAACCTCTCGTGGTTCATAATCTACATCCTAGGTAGAACCAAACTGGAGCTGAACCGACGGGATGTCCTGAAGGGCATCCTGTTTGCCATCTGGATGGCATGTGACCTGGGAGAGATCTATTTCTCCCCCCTAACAATTGCAGTGACTATAGGAGAAGGCTTCCTGGCAATGGGAGTGATGTCGTATCTAATAACCATGACCATGGCCCTGCAGAGAGGAGGAAGAAGGCGTTGGCTGGAACGCTTGGCCCTGGTGATCCTGTGGGGACTGGGTTGGGGAGCAGGAGCGGTAATGTATTGGACCGAGGAGTGCTCCTCAATCCCGCTAGTCCTATGGTTCATGTTGTATGAGGGACTTTTCCCAAGAAAGACTGGACCACGCAGCCCGGGGATGACCCCCCCGCCCATGGCACTAGTTTCGCCATGGGTGCACAGCCTGGGCCTAAGGCGCGCCCAGGCCAGGAAATGAGAATCAAGAAAAGAAGAAGTGAAACAGGGCAGGGTATCCTGTTTTCACTAGCTGTACATAGGACTAATAGGAAGTGAAACAGGGCAGGGTATCCTGTTTTCACTAGCTGTACATATGACTAATCATTTTTCTTTGCTTTAAACCCTTAGGAGGGGGTAACCTACTGTGCCCAATGCAGCCGTACCCTAGAGGAAGAAAATTACCTCTGGGATATGAGCCAAGCCTTATGGTGTGCTGAATGCTACCAAGAGAAATTCAAGGTTGGGACAGCACAAGGCCTCCTCTGCAGCCCAACATATACTGGGCAACCACCCATTGATGTCTCTAGGTATGTCAGCCTAGAGGCAAATGCTCGCGTAATCTGGAGCACAACAATTAGAGGATGGGACCAGACACGTATAAAGGTCCACCCAAACGCCACCTATTATCCAGTAATGGGTAAATTTTGGGAATGTGAAGACGGCACCCGTACCACGTCCATGCACCTGACTGATGGCAGGGTGATAGCCTTTGGGGAGCACTTGCCCGGACAAAGGAAGACCCCAATGGAAGGTGAGGGATCTCGAGAAGGGGGTGTCGAGGAGCCTCAGGATTCGAGAATCCCCACCTTCCCTGTCAGGGTAAAATGGATCTCGCCTTTAGATCTATACCTAACCAGAGAGGCAATGGGTAAAAGAGCATATCCTACAGGTATAATCCCCATAAGTTCCACAGGTGCAGTTCCCTGTGGCCTGGACACTAAGAGGATGAGATACCAGGAGGAACCGGCAGAAGGAGGAGTGGGGGCACAGCATCGTCCAAACCAAAGCCCCCCTCAGCCGGGGACACTAGACTGGTACAAAAGCATCGATAGCTGGTACAAAAGCATCAATAGCCCGGAATCCCCAGGGTCCCAGATGGACTGGTACGAGACCTACATCAACTCCAAATCCTTGGAGGAACAACAAGAGGTTAGTAAAACTAGGTACCAGAAGACCAAGGCCCGAGTGAACTGGCGGGACCCGCAGAAGGCCTCACCGAAAGGAAGGAGGCACCGGTCGTCCGAGTCATCAGGCAGCACGCCAGAGAGAGAACATCGCCTTGCTGACCCCAGGAGACAACCAGGGGCTGGAGGAGCCATAGAGAGGGACGACTACTTCCCCCCCCTGCCAGCCTACGCTCTGCCACCAGCTCCTAACAATAGCCCTGCTGAAGGAGGGCTACTAGAAGATCCAGAGATGGGGGAAATGATGAAAGATGGGAGTGGTCTAGGTGACCTATCCCTCTCCAAACCAGCAACAAGGCCCACCGTCCTAGTCGCACCAGCAACAAAGCCCACCGTCCTAGCCCCCCCACTCCCCAAGAGGAAATGGGATGCGGTTTTGGGATGGTATAAAACAGTCCCTACACCCCTCTGCGCTGAACCACCCGGGGAGACGGTACTGGAGTGCATGATAAGGGAGGTGGCAGAAGGGTTAACAGAGAGGGAGAGGGTCCGAGGAGAAGCAGTGGTGGAGTGGATCAGAACGATCCCAGCACCACACCCAGCACCACCCCCAGCACCACCCCCAGCACCACCCCAAGCACCACCAGTCCTTGAAATACCAGGGATGGATGAGCCGCTGGAGATATTCCTAGCCAGCTATGAAACAATGATGGGAGATGATCTCCTAGATCTAGCAGACAGCCCAGACGTACTGGAAATACATGCCCCTGACAACAAGGACAATGGTTGGGAGAACTGGTACTGAGAGATACTAAGGAGCCAAGAAGAAACTACAAAATACGAAGCAACCTCCAGAGGGTGACAACGAGTGATTAGAACTGCAAATGAATTATAACCAATCATGTATGGCTGATTAAAGAAATGTATTATTATTCAGCATACAATGTAAAGATGATTATAATGTTTTGAAATCAGTAATTATGTCTTGTAATCAGTATAACAGAAACATGATTTATGATTACCGAACTGTATCATTTATACCAGTGGTACTGTACTTTTGAGATGAGACATTGGAACTGGGTATGTAGTGACTCAACACGGAACTGTGAATAGGGGAAGTCATGACCATGTATGGGGAAAACGAACTGTAGTAACCTCAAGGTACAAGTGAGAGGCTGGCAAGGAAGGGGTTACTGAATTTACTGAGCAGAGAAAGAGGATGGATCACAGAGGACAGGCACGCAAACCCCTATAAAAAGGGAAGTTACACAGAGAAACGAGCAGAGCGCTGGGACGGCTCTCAAGGTAAGACTAACCTTTTGAACAGGCACCAGATGAGGAACCAGAGGAGCCAACTCTCTGCAATTGTCCGGAGATCTTCGAGGGGACTCAAACCCCAGCAGTAACCTAAGACCTAAAGTGAGTACAACAGGCTCCATCTGGTCTAGGGGAACTGTAAATCACAGATGAATGTGTCGCTAGCTCTCTCGCTCTAGGTTTGATCGAAACCGAGGAGTGTTGGCGCTGGAACACGTTCCAGATTTAAGAGTCCCTGGGAGTCTTCGGCTGTTGCACGGACGGCAGATTAGACCTCTGGTCCATCGCTCTCCCTGCTCAAACCCAGGATAAATATCGCGCGGTGTTGGTTCCTTGTACTGGGAGCTGGCCCCGTGGTAGATAATTTATCCGAGCAGGACCAAAGCAGAGGTGAAGGGGAAGTTGATCGCTTCCTCCAGACTCTCAAGCTGGGGACTTCCAGAAATTACTACATTCTCAGTTCAGGGAAGCTCACTGTTACATAATAACTAAAATTCGATTTATCTTTTAATTTTGATTCTTTATTTCTTTAAATGTTTTTCTACTTTGATTCGAGTTCTATTCTCTTATCGACCTGAACTGTGGCTTTTTACCCATTTATGTAACCAAAATAAAAGCTTGAATAAAATAAAATCTTTGCTTTTATAATAATAAAAAATAATTGAAATAAAAAGAGACTTTGTGGAACTCCACTCTTTTTACCCATTGAAGGGGGCTCTTGCTGGTGATATAATTGTGTAAGGTATAGCGTGCATGAAGACAGGTTCTCAACGGTTACTCTTAAAACAAGTGAACATTTCCCCGACCGCATAAGTATACATGTGGTCACTACTTTTCCGACACCCACACCATCATATTCAATCATAAGTAGATAGCTGTCGTTAATTCTGGTGTCCTCGGGGACCTCTCGATCCACTGGCTATTTATCAAGAGACGCCGAGGGTGCAAAGGGGAGAGACCAGGAGACGAAGACAGTGAGAAGTCGGACGAATATCTACGCCCCGCAGCTTAAACACACCGAGAAGAGCTGGTAGGCGGTAAGACCCCCCAGCTTCCCGGTGCGGACCCTTTAAACGGAGAGCTGTTCAGTAGTCTTGTACAAGGCTTAATAACTGGGATTGAACACTGGATACACTAAGGGGGGGGGGGGGTCCCGCTGGTTGTAAGACAGTAGGAGGGGGGGGTTAGAGAAGCCGCTGGCGGTATCCCATCTGGCCGACGATTTCTTGGGAGAATTCAAAGTCTTGAACACGGTGCCCACAGAACCTCGGTCCGCAGATGAATACAGCTGGACCCTCTGGTGGACGGTAGCTGCCGGTCCACAACGGAGAGACGTGAGGCGACCTCACTGGTGTAGAGCGCCGTCTCACCTTGACTCCTCTCCGGGGGGTAGTTCCAACACTCCGCAGTGTTGGCCGTTATCCATGGAATAATCAAAGCACCCAAAGCATAATCCAAGCCGTGGAAGGCTCGCCGTCGTCCGGGTAGAGTAATCCAATGTACAGGTCCAGTCGCCCTGGCCCGGAGCTCCTCGGATGCAAGCACCACTAGTGGTCTGCCCAGCCTGGTTAAGACTCCAGATAACGTCAGGAACGATGGGGGTACTGATAACTTTATAACTCTAACCGAACGATGCACCATACATAATAGACTATTATTAGCTTAATAGAAATACGTCCAACTCGACGGTATAGTGCCAAACTATGACAATTCAACTATTAATCCACACGATATCTCAATGCCTATTCTGAGGCCAAGTAGGCCTTACTGCACCACACGTGCGTCGTGGGTGAGGCTTCGCGTCTGTTACTCGGTTGGAGGGTAAAGAACTAATGGACTAAAAGAAAGTTCTACTTACTTGCGCCATATATATATGCGCTGTGAACAAATAGTACCATTCGTATTTCGCCAGACGTATTCCTACGCGGAACCGGGCTTGCCACGACATGTTGGGCGGCACGATTGAACTTGAACCTAGGGGTATGGCTGCTGGCGCCAGGTTCTCGTCCAATGGTAGAATGAAACTATTATGGGCTGTTTAGTAGACTAAAGGGATATTCAGTGCATATTGTACAAGGAATATACAGGGGATATCAAACGATATACAAATACTATTTAAATATATATATATAAATAAATATATATATTCGGTTTAATCTGATCCTTCACAACACTTCTGTTTATCTATAAGATCTAACATGTTTCTGTGTATCTATAAGATCTAACATGTTTATCTATAAGATCTAACATGTTTCTGTTTATCTATAAGATCTAACATGTTTATCTATAAGATCTAACATGTTTCTGTTTATCTATAAGATCTAACATGTTATCTATAAGATCTAACATGTTTCTGTTTATCTATAAGATCTAACATGTTTCTGTTTATCTATAAGATCTAACATGTTTATCTATAAGATCTAACATGTTTCTGTTTATCTATAAGATCTAACATGTTTATATATATAAGATCTAACATGTTTATCTATAAGATCTAACATGTTTCTGTTTATCTATAAGATCTAACATGTTTATCTATAAGATCTAACATGTTTATCTATAAGATCTAACATGTTTCTGTTTATCTATAAGATCTAACATGTTTATCTATAAGATCTAACATGTTTCTGTTTATCTATAAGATCTAACATGTTTATCTATAAGATCTAACATGTTTATCTATAAGATCTAACATGTTTCTGTTTATCTATAAGATCTAACATGTTTATATATATAAGATCTAACATGTTTATCTATAAGATCTAACATGTTTCTGTTTATCTATAAGATCTAACATGTTTCTGTTTATCTATAAGATCTAACATGTTTCTGTTTATCTATAAGATCTAACATGTTTATCTATCAGACCTACTCCTATCCAAGCTCCGGGAGGGTCATCAAAGAGAAGTCGCCTATTCTCAGTCCTTGCCCCACAATGGTGGAATGAACTACCCACCCCAGTTAGGACAGCCGAATCACGTCCAATCTTTCGCCGTCGACTAAAGACGCACTTCTTCAACCATTATCTGAATAAAAAAAAAAAAAAAAAAAAAAAAAAATCTAACCCTAACTAACCGTACTGTCATGCACTTGTCCTAATAAACTAACCTACACTGTAGCACTCAACACTTTGATGAACATTGTTGCTCAGCTGATAGAGTTGTGCCCTTCCTGATGGCTTGTCGTACAGAACTTGTAAGTCGCTTTGGATAAAAGCGTCAGCTAAATGACTAAATGTAAATGTAAATGTATAAGATCTAACATGTTTATCTATAAGATCTAACATGTTTCTGTTTATCTATAAGATCTAACATGTTTATCTATAAGATCTAACATGTTTATCTATAAGATCTAACATGCTTCTGTTTATCTATGAGATCTAACATGTTTATCTATAAGATCTAACATGTTTATCTATAAGATCTAACATGTTTCTGTTTATCTATAAGATCTAACATGTTTCTGTTTATCTATAAGATCTAACATGTTTCTGTTTATCTATAAGATCTAACATGTTTCTGTTTATCTATAAGATCTAACATGTTTCTGTTTATCTATAAGATCTAACATGTTTATCTATAAGATCTAACATGCTTCTGTTTATCTATAAGATCTAACATGTTTATCTATAAGATCTAACATTAGGGATGTCCGATATTATCGGCCGACCGATATTATCGGCCGATATCGGCAGTAAAATGTGATATCGGAAAATATCGGTATCGGTTTAAAAAAAAAGAAAAACAATAACAATATTTGTTATATATATATCCAGTGAAATTATTAGTTACCTGAAATTATTCCGTTTTTTGGGGGGGAAACCCTGCATATATCGGTATCGGTTGATATCGGTATCGGAAATTAAGAGTTGGACAATATCGGAATATCGGTATCGGTAAAAAAGCCAATATCGAGCATCCCTATCTAACATGCTTCTGTTTATCTATAAGATCTAACATGTTTCTGTTTATCTATAAGATCTAACATGTTTATCTATAAAATCTAACATGTTTATCTATAAGATCTAACATGTTTCTGTTTATCTATAAGATCTAACATGTTTATCTATAAGATCTAACATGTTTCTGTTTATCTATAAGATCTAACATGTTTATCTATAAGATCTAACATGTTTATCTATAAGATCTAACATGTTTCTGTTTATCTATAAGATCTAACATGTTTCTGTTTATCTATAAGATCTAACATGTTTCTGTTTATCTATAAGATCTAACATGTTTATCTATAAGATCTAACATGTTTATCTATAAGATCTAACATGTTTCTGTTTATCTATAAGATCCAACATGTTTCTGTTTATCTATAAGATCTAACATGTTTATCTATTAGATCTAACATGTTTATCTATAAGATCTAACATGTTTCTGTTTATCTATAAGATCTAACATGTTTCTGTTTATCTATAAGATCTAACATGTTTCTGTTTATCTATAAGATCTAACATGTTTCTGTTTATCTATAAGATCTAACATGTTTATCTATAAGATCTAACATGTTTCTGTTTATCTATAAGATCTAACATGTTTATCTATAAGATCTAACATGCTTCTGTTTATCTATAAGATCTAACATGTTTATCTATAAGATCTAACATGTTTATCTATAAGATCTAACATGTTTCTGTTTATCTATAAGATCTAACATGTTTATCTATAAGATCTAACATGTTTATCTATAAGATCTAACATGCTTCTGTTTATCTATAAGATCTAACATGTTTATCTATAAGATCTAACATGTTTATCTATAAGATCTAACATGTTTCTGTTTATCTATAAGATCTAACATGTTTATCTATAAGATCCAACATGTTTCTGTTTATCTATAAGATCTAACATGTTTCTGTTTATCTATAAGATCTAACATGTTTCTGTTTATCTATAAGACCTAACATGTTTCTGTTTATCTATAAGATCTAACATGTTTATCTATTAGATCTAACATGTTTATCTATAAGATCTAACATGTTTCTGTTTATCTATAAGATCTAACATGTTTCTGTTTATCTATAAGATCTAACATGTTTCTGTTTATCTATAAGATCGAACATGTTTCTGTTTATCTATAAGATCTAACATGTTTATCTATGAGATCTAACATGTTTATCTATAAGATCTAACATGTTTCTGTTTATCTATAAGATCTAACATGTTTATCTATAAGATCTAACATGTTTATCTATAAGATCTAACATGTTTCTGTTTATCTATAAGATCTAACATGTTTCTGTTTATCTATAAGATCTAACATGTTTATCTATAAGATCTAACATGTTTATCTATAAGAACTAACATGTTATCTATAAGATCTAACATGTTTCTGTTTATCTATAAGATCTAACATGTTTATCTATAAGATCTAACATGTTTATCTATAAGATAATAATAATAATAATAATAATAATAATAATAATAATAATAATAATAATAATAATAATAATAATAATAATAATAACATACACACACCAAAGCCACCTACCGCCTGCACGTTATACTTGAGGAAGCGTGGGCAGAGAGTTGGTTTGAACTGGTTGGTGAAGTTCTCCTCTCCCAGACCCAGCTTCCCGTGCCTCCCATCTCCGAACGTGTAGAGGAGGCCGCCATCTGGGGAACCATGGCAACCATTAATCAACCACATAATAATAATAACAATAATAATAATAATAATAATAATAATAATAATAATAATAATAATAATAATAATAATAATAATAATAATAATAATAATTATTTAATAATAATAATAATAATAATAATAATAATAATACATGTGTAGTGCTGTCAGGCGATTAAAAAAAGTTATCTAATTAATTACAGGATTTGTAATTAATTAATCTAATTAATCGCATTTTAATCGCATAACCATTTTATGCCTGATATTTTATATTCTATAATCATATTTCAAATTGCATGTGTCCGGATGGCAGAATTCAGTACTGTATCTACAAAACCTTCTGTTTAATCATCTTCCTTTTATTCATTTGCTTAGATTTTTCAGGTCTGGTCAATTTAGCATGGTGTTATTCACAGTCAAAAAAATTTATAATAAAAACAATGTAATTGATATTCTCATCTGGTTCATTACAATTGACTCAAGCCTCGTAACAGACACAGTATTTCTGACACTGGGAATACATTCCCTGAGATCCATAGATGTCCCTAGAATCAGATACCAAGAACATGCAAATGGACCATATTAAAAAAAAGTCTGTACATGTTTATTCTACGTTGTTATGGAATGAATGAGATTTAAAAATAAATAAAAATAATTATTACAATTTTTTTTTATTAGTTTTTAGTTAATTTTCATAACGCGATAATTTGCGGTGTAATTAATGAATCTAATTAACGCGATAAACTGACAGCCCTATTCGTTTTATTTATATAGCGCTTCTCAAGAACCTGAAGTCGCTGATGGACACATGTCAAATCAAACCCATCTGAGAAACCATGGCAACCAGTCAGTCACGTGATAGGATCAGCTAAACGGCACTGGGGCCGCCTCTAGCGTCCGTCTACCTGTGATGGCGGCCGTGTGGTTCTCCCCGCAGGACACGTGGAGGACGCGCCCCTTCCTGAAGTGGTCCACGGCGCGGGGGAGGCGGGACTCAAAGATGAACGTCCCGTGACCCAGCTGGCCAAACTGTCCCAGGCCAAACGTGTACACCCCGTCCACTAGGGGGAGACAGAGGGAGACACTACATGAATCACCTCCTCCTCTAGGGGGAGACAGAGGGAGACACTACATTAATCACCTCGCCCTCTGGTGGTGGAGGGAGACACTACATTAATCACCTCGCCCTCTGGTGGTGGAGGGAGACACTACATTAATCACCTCGCCCTCTGGTGGTGGAGGGAGACACTACATTAATCACCTCGCCCTCTGGTGGTGGAGGGAGACACTACATTAATCACCTCGCCCTCTGGTGGTGGAGGGAGACACTACATTAATCATCCACTAGAGGGAGACACTACATTAATTACCTCGCCTTCTGGTGGTGGAGGGAGACACTACATTAATCACCTCGCCCTCTGGTGGTGGAGGGAGACACTACATTAATCACCTCACCCTCTGGTGGTGGTGGGAGACACTACATTAATCATCCACTAGAGCAGGGGTCTCAAACTCAATGTACCTGGGGGCCGCTGGAGGTAGAGTCTGGGTGAGGCTGGGCCGCATCAAATATTCCACAAAAAAACGGTTTCAAGTATTCAAAAAAAAAGTACAACTGATCCAATATTCTCAATCCTTAGCAATAACATTTCAGAACATGAACAGTTCTTCAGAACATAGGCTTCTCAGTGGTGTCAGTGGACTGAGGACTCATCCACAGCTATGGAAATGCACTGTGCATTTTTTTTTTATTCTAATACAAAGCTGTTTAATCAAATCACCAGCCAGTATTTCAGTTGTTCTGGTTGCTGTGCGATCTGAGGGGGCTTTGCTTTTGTTTGCCTTCAAACATGGTCTCCATCACTCAGTCATACATTCTTTTCAAATTGCCACCCTTCACAAGAGCTACCGTTTCTTGGCATAATAGTCACATTGGTTTGGTGCTGGGACTCAGGATGAACGCATATTTTTCAGTCCATTCACCTTTGAATTGCAGTCGACTTTTCTTTTACTGACCATCTTTGAAAATGGCTAGAAACTAGTACAGTAACTACATTTATCTCACAAAGATAAAACTGGGAGCGAGTTTACTGTAGATGCGCTGTCAACTGACTCGGACTGAAAGAGAGAGACGACTTGCATTCCGTGAAGACCCGCCCTACTCCCCTACTCTGCATCTGATTCGCAGACTGTGGGTGAGGGGGGGGGGAACGCTGACGGGATGCTGAATGTGATTGGACCAGACCCGTACACAGACACAGACACAGACAGTGTGGCAGACAGTGCAGCCAGCCGCTTATGCAGAGCACTGCTCGCAGTCAGAGGAGATAGCGAGGATGCATTTGTCTTCCACTTTACTTGATATCACTCCGGAATCACGTTTCAACCAAGTCACTAACGTAAAGTTGCTGTCATGAGCCTGCGCTATGGTAGCCTACAAGTGATCAAATAAATAAAACTTCCAACTCTCACGCAACGTCTCGGCAAACAGTAGGGCGCGGGCCGCATTAACACTACACTTTGATGTCAAGTAGGGGGCCGCAAAATATCATCCCTCGGGCCGCAATTGGCCCGCGGGCCGCGAGTTTGAGACCCCTGCACTAGAGGGAGACACTACATTAATCATCCACTAGAGGGAGACACTACATTAATCACCTCGCCCTCTGGTGGTGGTGGGAGACACTACATTAATCATCCACTAGAGGGAGACACTACATTAATCACCTCGTCCAATTAAAAAAAAGAAATTATGCAGTCAGGCCACTGAACTTAGAAGCAGGCCAGGCCAGTGTTTCTAGTTGCAGCAGCGCAATAGTTAGATAACCTACGTGGGGAACAACCAGGAGATCACTGCAACTCACACAAGTTGGAGAACTATATCTCTCTCTCGGCATGTGATTGGTGGAGGCGGGACCCTTACAAAAAAACTGTTGTTGCTAATCATTGACACATGCTAGCCTGTAATAATCCCCCCCAGAAAAATCGACTATGCATTTGATATATTGCAAATATATGCCATCACACACACTGGCATTTAAAGGGTTAGAATTATAAAATGAATATGTGGTGTTATGATCAGGGCTGAAGTTGAATAAAAGATTGTATTATTTTCAACCTGACATTACAAAAAAACAGAAAATCCATCTAAATCAGTGTTGTTGCTAATCATTATGCTAGCCTGTTTTTTAACAATAATTTGTGATGCCATCACAAACACTGGCATTTAAAGGGTACAAATAAAAAAATTCCTGCACCAGAATGCAGGAAATTAAGTCTTTGTAACAAGAAATGTCCTGGTGGGGGACCCCCAGACCCCCTGCTTAAACAGTGGCCTGACTGGGGCTATATTTTGCACTATATTTCCTGGCCTGAATGATTCCCCCAGTCCGGCCCTGGTTAAAAGCCTCCAATGCTTATTAGTGTGTGTGCGTTTGAACGTTTGCATGTTTCAACCAAACATTTCCATTTATTAAAAAAAATTAAAATAAAATATTTATTATAATTTTTTTGTACCTCCTATAATAGTGGGGGTCGCGGCTCTCTGACACCGTTATTTGGGGGTCGAGGCCTGAACAGTTTGGGAACCCCTGATCTAGAGGGAGACACTACATTCATTCACTTAATCGCAATATTATATCGATACAGTGACACCAAGTATCAATATACTTACAAAGACATTTTATAATAGAAAAAGTTAATAAAAGGTGTTGCTTGACAATCCCATTTTGCTGCATAAAATCTTAATCTTATCTTAATAGATAAAACAGATGAGATGAATACATATTTTTATTACAGAACGTTTTCTCTTCGGGACATAATTTGCAGTTGAAAAAAGGTAATACATCTCAATACATAAGTGATATTACAATATGGTGACTCTAGGATGGTGCTAATGTTGTTATGGTGTTATAGTCTATGTGACCTGTGCTGTGATCATGAGGGCCACAGTGTATAGATCATGAGGGCCACAGTGTATACATCATGAGGGCCACAGTGTATACATCATGAGGGCCACAGTGTATACATCATGAGGGCCACAGTGTATACATCATGAGGGCCACAGTGTATACATCATGAGGGCCACAGTGTATACATCATGAGGGCCACAGTGTATAGATCATGAGGGCCACAGTGTATACATCATGAGGGCCACAGTGTATACATCATGAGGGCCACAGTGTATACATCATGAGGGCCACAGTGTATACATCATGAGGGCCACAGTGTATACATCATGAGGGCCACAGTGTATAGATCATGAGGGCCACAGTGTATAGATCATGAGGGCCACAGTGTATACATCATGAGGGCCACAGTGTATAGATCATGAGGGCCACAGTGTATACATCATGAGGGCCACAGTGTATACATCATGAGGGCCACAGTGTATACATCATGAGGGCCACAGTGTATACATCATGAGGGCCACAGTGTATACATCATGAGGGCCACAGTGTATACATCATGAGGGCCACAGTGTATACATCATGAGGGCCACAGTGTATACATCATGAGGGCCACAGTGTATACATCATGAGGGCCACAGTGTATACATCATGAGGGCCACAGTGTATAGATCATGAGGGCCACAGTGTATACATCATGAGGGCCACAGTGTATACATCATGAGGGCCACAGTGTATACATCATGAGGGCCACAGTGTATACATCATGAGGGCCACAGTGTATACATCATGAGGGCCACAGTGTATACATCATGAGGGCCACAGTGTATAGATCATGAGGGCCACAGTGTATAGATCATGAGGGCCACAGTGTATAGATCATGAGGGCCACAGTGTATACATCATGAGGGCCACAGTGTATAGATCATGAGGGCCACAGTGTATACATCATGAGGGCCACAGTGTATACATCATGAGGGCCACAGTGTATACATCATGAGGGCCACAGTGTATACATCATGAGGGCCACAGTGTATACATCATGAGGGCCACAGTGTATACATCATGAGGGCCACAGTGTTATACATCATGAGGGCCACAGTGTATACATCATGAGGGCCACAGTGTATACATCATGAGGGCCACAGTGTATAGATCATGAGGGCCACAGTGTATACATCATGAGGGCCACAGTGTATACATCATGAGAGCCACAGTGTATAGATCATGAGGGCCACAGTGTATAGATCATGAGGGCCACAGTGTATACATCATGAGGGCCACAGTGTATAGATCATGAGGGCTACAGTGTATAGATCATGAGGGCCACAGTGTATACATCATGAGGGCCACAGTGTATACATCATGAGGGCCACAGTGTATACATCATGAGGGCCACAGTGTATACATCATGAGGGCCACAGTGTATACATCATGAGGGCCACAGTGTATACATCATGAGGGCCACAGTGTATACATCATGAGGGCCACAGTGTATACATCATGAGGGCCACAGTGTATACATCATGAGGGCCACAGTGTATAGATCATGAGGGCCACAGTGTATACATCATGAGGGCCACAGTGTATACATCATGAGGGCCACAGTGTATACATCATGAGGGCCACAGTGTATACATCATGAGGGCCACAGTGTATACATCATGAGGGCCACAGTGTATAGATCATGAGGGCCACAGTGTATAGATCATGAGGGCCACAGTGTATAGATCATGAGGGCCACAGTGTATACATCATGAGGGCCACAGTGTATAGATCATGAGGGCCACAGTGTATACATCATGAGGGCCACAGTGTATACATCATGAGGGCCACAGTGTATAGATCATGAGGGCCACAGTGTATAGATCATGAGGGCCACAGTGTATACATCATGAGGGCCACAGTGTATACATCATGAGGGCCACAGTGTATACATCATGAGGGCCACAGTGTATACATCATGAGGGCCACAGTGTATACATCATGAGGGCCACAGTGTATAGATCATGAGGGCCACAGTGTATAGATCATGAGGGCCACAGTGTATACATCATGAGGGCCACAGTGTATAGATCATGAGGGCCACAGTGTATACATCATGAGGGCCACAGTGTATAGATCATGAGGGCCACAGTGTATACATCATGAGGGCCACAGTGTATACATCATGAGGGCCACAGTGTATAGATCATGAGGGCCACAGTGTATAGATCATGAGGGCCACAGTGTATACATCATGAGGGCCACAGTGTATACATCATGAGGGCCACAGTGTATACATCATGAGGGCCACAGTGTATACATCATGAGGGCCACAGTGTATACATCATGAGGGCCACAGTGTATAGATCATGAGGGCCACAGTGTATAGATCATGAGGGCCACAGTGTATAGATCATGAGGGCCACAGTGTATACATCATGAGGGCCACAGTGTATACATCATGAGGGCCACAGTGTATACATCAAGAGGGCCACAGTGTATACATCATGAGGGCCACAGTGTATACATCATGAGGGCCACAGTGTATACATCATGAGGGCCACAGTGTATAGATCATGAGGGCCACAGTGTATACATCATGAGGGCCACAGTGTATACATCATGAGGGCCACAGTGTATAGATCATGAGGGCCACAGTGTATAGATCATGAGGGCCACAGTGTATACATCATGAGGGCCACAGTGTATACATCATGAGGGCCACAGTGTATAGATCATGAGGGCCACAGTGTATACATCATGAGGGCCACAGTGTATAGATCATGAGGGCCACATTGTATACATCATGAGGGCCACAGTGTATACATCATGAGGGCCACAGTGTATACATCATGAGGGCCACAGTGTATACATCATGAGGGCCACAGTGTATACATCATGAGGGACACAGTGTATAGATCAAGAGGGCCACAGTGTATAGATCATGAGGGCCACAGTGTATACATCATGAGGGCCACAGTGTATAGATCATGAGGGCCACAGTGTATAGATCATGAGGGCCACAGTGTATACATCATGAGGGCCACAGTGTATAGATCATGAGGGCCACAGTGTATACATCATGAGGGCCACAGTGTATAGATCATGAGGGCCACAGTGTATAGATCATGAGGGCCACAGTGTATAGATCATGAGGGCCACAGTGTATAGATCATGAGGGCCACAGTGTATAGATCATGAGGGCCACAGTGTATAGATCATGAGGGCCACAGTGTATACATCATGAGGGCCACAGTGTATACATCATGAGGGCCACAGTGTATAGATCATGAGGGCCACAGTGTATAGATCATGAGGGCCACAGTGTATAGATCATGAGGGCCACAGTGTATACATCATGAGGGCCACAGTGTATAGATCATGAGGGCCACAGTGTATAGATCATGAGGGCCACAGTGTATACATCATGAGGGCCACAGTGTATAGATCATGAGGGCCACAGTGTAAGATCATGAGGGCCACAGTGTATAGATCATGAGGGCCACAGTGTATAGATCATGAGGCCACAGTGTATACATCATGAGGGCCACAGTGTATACATCATGAGGGCCACAGTGTATACATCATGAGGGCCACAGTGTATACATCATGAGGGCCACAGTGTATACATCATGAGGGCCACAGTGTATAGATCATGAGGGCCACAGTGTATAGATCATGAGGGCCACAGTGTATAGATCATGAGGGCCACAGTGTATAGATCATGAGGGCCACAGTGTATAGATCATGAGGGCCACAGTGTATAGATCATGCAGACTGCAGTACCTGTGATGGCCACAGTGTATACATAATGCAGACTGCAGTACCAGTGATGGCCACAGTGTATAGATCATGCAGACTG
>NW_028174056.1:46200-81200 GCF_963971535.1 Notolepis coatsorum
GAGATTATTAAACACATCACTGTCTCGTCTGCCTTCTGCAGTACGATGATCCACACCAGCTCACAGGAGAGATCTGCGGCGCGGCCAGGCCACTCACCCGTGACCAAGGCGGAGTGATAGTACCCGCAGGACACCCCGCTGACGGGCCGGCCCACTGAGACCTCCTGGGGGGTGGCGGCGCTGCTCTCCTTGCCCAGGCCGATCTGGCCCTCCGTGTTGTCACCCCACATGAACAGCTGACCGCTCTCTGGGAGGGACACGTCAGGACACGTCAGGACACCATCACTACACTGGCACATTAACTATCACTGCTCCTCTGAACCATCTCTACACTGGTACATTAACTATCACTGCTCCTCTGTTTAAACCATCTCTACACTGGTACATTAACTATCACTGCTCCTCTGAACCATCTCTACACTGGTACATTACTATCACTGCTCCTCTGAACCATCACTACACTGGTACATTAACTATCACTGCTCCTCTGAACCATCACTGCACTGGCACATTAACCATCACTACACTGGCACATTAACTATCTCTACACTGGCACATTAACTATCACTACACTGGTACATTAACTATCACTGCTCCTCTGAACCATCACTACACTGGCACATTAACTATCTCTACACTGGCACATTAACCATCACTACACTGGCACATTAACTATCACTACACTGGCACATTAACTATCACTGCACTGGCACATTAACCATCACTACACTGGCACATTAACTATCACTACACTGGCACATTAACTATCACTACACTGGCACATTAACTATCACTACACTGGCACATTAACTATCACTACACTGGCACATTAACTATCACTGCACTGGCACATTAACTATCACTACACTGGCACATTAACTATCACTACACTGGCACATTAACTATCACTACACTGGCACATTAACTATCACTGCACTGGCACATTAACTATCACTACACTGGCACATTAACTATCACTACACTGGCACATTAACTATCACTACACTGGCACATTAACTATCACTACACTGGCACATTAACCATCACTACACTGGCACATTAACTATCACTGCACTGGCACATTAACTATCACTGCACTGCACATAACTATCACTACACTGGCACATTAACTATCACTACACTGGCACATTAACTATCACTACACTGGCACATTAACTATCACTGCACTGGCACATTAACTATCACTACACTGGCACATTAACTATCACTACACTGGCACATTAACTATCACTACACTGGCACATTAACTATCACTACACTGGCACATTAACTATCACTGCACTGGCACATTAACTATCACTACACTGGCACATTAAACTATCACTACACTGGCACATTAACTATCACTACACTGGCACATTAACTATCACTACACTGGCACATTAACTATCACTACACTGGCACATTAACCATCACTACACTGGCACATTAACTATCACTACACTGGCACATAACTATCACTGCACTGGCACATTAACTATCACTACACTGGCACATTAACTATCACTACACTGGCACATTAACTATCACTACATGGCACATTAACTATCACTGCACTGGCACATTAACTATCACTACACTGGCACATTAACTATCACTACACTGGCACATTAACTATCACTACATGGCACATTAACCATCACTACACTGGCACATTAACTATCACTACACTGGCACATTAACTATCACTGCACTGGCACATTAACTATCACTACACTGGCACATTAACTATCACTACACTGACACATTAACTATCACTACATGCACATTAACTATCACTGCACTGGCACATTAACTATCACTACATGGCACATTAACTATCACTGCACTGGCACATAACTATCACTACATGGCACATTAACTATCACTGCACTGGCACATTAACTATCACTACATGGCACATAAACTATCACTACACTGGCACATTAACTATCACTACATGGCACATTAACTATCACTGCACTGGCACATTACTATCACTACAGGCACATTAACTATCACTACACTGGCACATTAACTATCACTACATGGCACATTAACTATCACTACACTGGCACATTAACCATCACTACATGGCACATTAACCATCACTACATGGCACATTAACTATCACTACATGGCACATTAACTATCACTACACTGGCACATTAACCATCACTACATGGCACATTAACTATCACTACATGCACATTAACTATCACTACACTGGCACATTAACTATCACTACATGGCACATTAACTATCACTACATGGCACATTAACTATCACTACATGGCACATTAACTATCACTACACTGGCACATTAACCATCACTACATGGCACGTCACCGGTGCTATAGATACAATTTGTATCTAATAGTAATACTTTTTTTGTATCTACCTTTCTCCTCCTTTTTCTGTATTTTTCTCCCATCCCAATTCTTTTTTTAAATGTATTTATGTTTTTGGTAGATTTTTTATTTGTTTGTAATAAACAAATAAACACATTCGGGGCCATTGGGATTAGACTATGAGGCCAGCTTGAGGCCAGCTTTTCATTACACGTTTTCACTGTGCGTGAGGTTGTTTGTAGAGCTCAATCTATATTTTATATTATTGCTGTGTCCATTGTCATTGTCAATTGACAGTATAAACCTTCCCTTCAATATGCCATAAAGAAATAATTTTTTCATCAATACATTCCCGTTTTATAGCGGCGTGAATATGAACTATATACCGGAATGGTCTGGGGTAATTCCTGCAAAGCTAGTTATAGGGCGCTAAGCTAATAATGTTAAATCGATTGGCGTTTTGTCACTACACAAGCTAGAGTTAAAAATCAAAATGCATATGATCGGTATCATGTTCCACCATGAATGCATGAAAGGGGGGGGGAGTCGTTTCTGATGATTGATTACCAATAACGGCATTCGTTATTGCAACATCATACGCTGACTGGGTGGATGGCTATGAGAACAAGGCCCAATCAGGCTGAAATTGACATCAAATCGCACTTACCTGTGGCCGGTTGGATTCCAAAAAGAATTTCCCAGTTATTTGATCGCCATCTGGTAGATCGATATGTCCATTGGCTGATGCTATATTCCTTTACCGCACACTGAATTCGGCGTCGCAAAAAGTATTCCAGGCGATCTGGTGAAGCCATAGCTTTAGGCTAACAGAAAAGCTAACCCGGAGCGAAAGAAAAGTGACACCCGGTCTGCAAGAGGGGAAACTGCATTCTCGAGACAGCGCCAATACCAGGATCTGGCCGGTACTGCACTTTCGGAGTCCCAATATGCCTTTTCCAGCCAAAATACAGCTCTGTGACAACATCCGGGGTATTAAAATGGAATAAAAACGAAAACAAGCTTAACACGTATATATACGTGGTTGGCCGCGAACCGGTTAACAACCTCTGTTCCTCCGTGGTGAGTCTTACCAGTGAGGGCGGCGGAGGTGTTGGAGCCTGCAGCCAGCATTTTGATTGGCCCGTGTGCTCTGAAGAAGTTCACCAGCTGGAAGGAGGTCCTCTCCTCAAAGTCCCCCACGCCCAGCTGACCCTCGTTATTACCACCTGTGGTGTACACGTTGCCCCGAGCTACACACAACACACACACACACATAGAGACACACACACACACACACAGAGACACACACTCACACACACACAGAGACACAGAGACACACAGAGACACACACACACAGAGACACACACAGAGACACACACACAGAGACACACACACAGAGACACACACACACACACACATAGAGACACACACACACAGAGACACACACACAGAGACACACACACAGAGACACACACACACAGAGACACACACACACACACATAGAGACACACACAGAGACACACACAGAGACACACACAGAGACACACACACACACACACACAGAGACACACACACACAGAGACACACACAGAGACACACACACAGAGACACACACACAGAGACACACACACACAGAGAGACATACACACACACACACACACATAGAGACACACACAGAGACACACACAGAGACTATGAAAGAACAGTGCAGTCATGTGGTAGTCATTGGTTGTGGATCATAAGCTCGAGATACCTGAGGGGAATAGGAGAGGAGAGGAGAGGAGAGGAGAGGAGAGGAGAGGAGAGGAGAAGAGAGGAGAGGAGAGGAGAGGAGAGGAGAGGAGGAGAGGAGAGGAGAGGAGAGGAGAGGAGAGGGGAGGTGTGAGGAGAGGAGAGGAGAGGAGAGGAGAGGAGAGGAGAGGAGAGGAGAGGAGAGGGGAGGAGAGGAGAGGAGAGAGGAGAGAGGGGAGAGGAGAGGAGAGGAGAGGAGAGGAGAGGAGAGGAGAGGAGAGGAGAGAGAAGAACAGAACAGAAGGAGGAGGAGGAGAACAGAACAGAGAAGAGAAGAAAACAGAGGATAGGAGAGAAGAGAAAAGAGAAAAGATAAGAGAAAGAAAAGAGAAGAGAGAGAGAAGAGAGAGAAGAGAAGAACAGAACAGAAGAGGAGAGATTGAGGATAGGAGAGGATAGGAGAGGTCACTCATTTGTTATTATTATCACATTGTTGTATATTATCAGATGCAAAAGAACTAAAAACCACCCAGGTACCAGACCTCCAACTGAGGTACAAAGAGCCACCACTAGGGGCAGAGTGAGTGAGTGACAGACGTACAAGACACGTATCTTCCTGGCAATAATCTTGAAAATCTTAAGAACATTAACCGACTCACGTGTCGTCAGACGTAATACTCACACGTGTAAACGATGGTGTGGTTTCGTCCGCAGGCCACCAGACGCACCTTCTCAGCCTTCAGAGCTGATCAAACAAGAGGGCATCTTTTTCAATCAATTATTTATTTAACATGGGATTTAACATACATTTTGATATATATATATATAAATCAATATTTATTGGAGGCGATTAGAATGGCCAGGTGTCCTCCCTGTTGGAAGAGGCAACGGTTGCTATGTGGAAAAACCCACGGTTACTACAGTGTTGATATATGATAATTAAAACAACACAAATTTTCTAATTTGGCGTCTAATGACTGGATCTCACTGGAGGTCACAGTGGAACCCTAACCCTCTGACCTCTAACCTCTGCCCTCTAACCCAAGCTACATGTTACAGTCAGCCATGTTGGAGGAAAGACAACTATACAAACATTCTGTGAAAGGCCTCAATTAATTATTGTGATATTAAAAAGCTGCTATAGATAACATTCAGCCACTAGATATTAAAGGTGCTATATAGATAACATTCAGCCACTAGATGTTAAAGGTGCTATAGATAACATTCAGCCACTAGATATTAAAGGTGCTATATAGATAACATTCAGCCACTAGATGTTAAAGGTGCTATAGATAACATTCAGCCACTAGATCAGGGGTCAGGAACCTTTTTGACTGGGAGAGCCATAAAAGCCAAATATTTCTAAATATATTTCATTGAGAGCCATATAGTATTTTTAACGTATAATAAATTAAATATGTCTTACTTTTAATGCGACTTCTGGTGCTGCATGGTTTTGCTGATGGCCTTGTAATCTGGTTCATACGTGGTGAGGTTGAGCTTCATGTTCCTCATATGCGAGAATGACTGCCCACATGCATATGTAGAGCCAAACATGGTCAATACGGCAATACTCACGCTGCATTGTGTGGTATGTCACAGGAAGCTTGTTCCAAGTTTTAAGAATCAGCTGGTCTTCAGGTTGAAGATTTTTTATTTCTGTCCACTTGTGTTCCCTCGCCAGCTCTGCTCGCTATATCTTCAGCTACAGATACTATTAGCTGTATCTTCAAAACTAATTTCTGTTTACTTTAAAATGACACAGTATTATTAAGAAATATCACAAGTATTGGGTGTAGTGGGCAAGGCGCTCGCCACGAATACTGGAGACGCTGGGCTCGCCTGTTCGAGCCCAGCGCTCCACATTGCTTTCAGTTTAGCTGGTCGTCCGTACTAATACACATTGGCCGTATTAGGGGGTGGGAAACTGATGGGTGGGGATCGGGCGTTGTGGACAGCGACTCCTACAGGTCGGTTGGTGCGCCTGCGCAGTAGAATCAGGAAGTGTCGGGGGCAGCGTGAGCCTCCCACGCGTTACTCCTCACCACTGAGAGATCGAGCTGCGCAGGTGAAAAGATGCGACTGCTGTTACCTCAAGTACCGGAGGGGACTTGTGCTATGTATGACTTAGTCCACATTGCAGCCGGCTTGTGGGAGGCAAGAAACAGCGTTCGTGACAGGGGAGGGTTGAATTGGGATGGGAGAAAATATAGAAAAATGGGAGAAAAAGTGGATAAAAAAAAATATATATATATCACAAGTATTAAAAAAAAAGATTTTTATTTTTTTACTCAAAAATGTCTGGGAGCCATATGCTGTCACCAGAAGAGCCATATATGGCTTGCGAGCCATAGGTTCCCGACCCCTGCACTAGATGTTAAAGGTGCTATATATAACATTCAGCCACTCGATGTTAAAGGTGCTATATATAACATTCAGACACTAGATGTTAAAGGTGCTATATATAACATTCATCCACTAGATGTTAAAGGTGCTATATAGATAACATTCAGCCACTAGATGTTAAAGGTGCTATATATAACATTCAGGCACTAGATGTTAAAGGTGCTATAGATAACATTCAGCCACTAGATGTTAAAGGTGCTGTAGATAACATTCAGACACTAGATGTTAAAGGTGCTATATAGATAACATTCAGCCACTAGATATTAAAGGTGCTATATATAACATTCATCCACTAGATGTTAAAGGTGCTATATATAACATTCAGCCACTAGATGTTAAAGGTGCTATAGATAACATTCAGCCACTAGATGTTAGAGGTGCTATAGGTAACATTCAGACACTAGATATTAAAGGTGCTATATATAACATTCATCCACTAGATGTTAAAGGTGCTATAGGTAACATTCAGCCACTAGATGTTAAAGGTGCTATAGATAACATTCAGCCACTAGATGTTAAAGCTGCTATATATAACATTCAGCCACTAGATGTTAAAGGTGCTATAGACAACATTCAGCCACTAGATGGTGCTATAGATAACATTCAGCCACTAGATGTTAAAGGTGCTATATATAACATTCATCCACTAGATGTTAAAGGTGCTATAGATAACATTCAGCCACTAGATATTAAAGGTGCTATAGATAACATTCAGCCACTAGATGTTAAAGGTGCTATATAGATAACATTCAGCCACTAGATGTTAAAGGTGCTATATATAACATTCAGCCACTAGATGTTAAAGGTGCTATAGACAACATTCAGCCACTAGATGTTAAAGGTGCTATAGATAATATTCAGCCACTAGATATTAAAGGTGCTGTAGATAACATTCAGCCACTAGATATTAAAGGTGCTATAGACAACATTCAGCCACTAGATATTAAAGCTGCTATAAATAACATTCAGCCACTAGATGTTAAAGGTGCTATAGACAACATTCAGCCACTAGATATTAAAGCTGCTATATATAACATTCAGCCACTAGATGTTAAAGGTGCTATAGATAACATTCAGCCACTAGATGTTAAAGCTGCTATATATAACATTCAGCCACTAGATGTTAAAGGTGCTATAGACAACATTCAGCCACTAGATGGTGCTATAGATAACATTCAGCCACTAGATGTTAAAGGTGCTATAGGTAACATTCAGACACTAGATGTTAAAGGTGCTATATAGATAACATTCAGCCACTAGATATTAAAGGTGCTATATATAACATTCATCCACTAGATGTTAAAGGTGCTATAGACAACATTCAGCCACTAGATGTTAAAGGTGCTATAGATAACATTCAGCCACTAGATGTTAAAGGTGCTATAGATAACATTCAGCCACTAGATATTAAAGGTGCTATAGATAACATTCAGCCACTAGATGTTAAAGGTGCTATATAGATAACATTCAGCCACTAGATGTTAAAGGTGCTATATATAACATTCAGCCACTAGATGTTAAAGGTGCTATAGACAACATTCAGCCACTAGATGTTAAAGGTGCTATAGATAATATTCAGCCACTAGATATTAAAGGTGCTGTAGATAACATTCAGCCACTAGATGTTAAAGGTGCTATAGATAACATTCAGCCACTAGATGTTAAAGGTGCTATATATAACATTCAGCCACTAGATGTTAAAGGTGCTATAGATAACATTCAGCCACTAGATGTTAAAGGTGCTATATAGATAACATTCAGCCACTAGATGTTAAAGGTGCTATATATAACATTCAGCCACTAGATGTTAAAGGTGCTATAGATAACATTCAGCCACTAGATGTTAAAGGTGCTATATAGATACCATTCAGCCACTAGATGTTAAAGGTGCTATAGATAACATTCAGCCACTAGATGTTAAAGGTGCTATATATAACATTCAGCCACTAGATGTTAAAGGTGCTATAGATAACATTCAGCCACTAGATGTTAAAGGTGCTATATAGATAACATTCAGCCACTAGATGTTAAAGGTGCTATATAGATAACATTCAGCCACTAGATGTTAAAGGTGCTATAGATAACATTCAGCCACTAGATGTTAAAGGTGCTATATATAACATTCAGCCACTAGATGTTAAAGGTGCTATATAGATAACATTCAGCCACTAGATGTTAAAGGTGCTATAGATAACATTCAGCCACTAGATGTTAAAGGTGCTATAGATAACATTCAGCCAATAGATGTTAAAGGTGCTATATAGATAACATTCAGCCACTAGATATTAAAGGTGCTATATAGATAACATTCAGCCACTAGATGTTAAAGGTGCAATATAGATAACATTCAGCCACTAGATGTTAAAGGTGCAATATAGATAACATTCAGCCACTAGATATTAAAGGTGCTATATATAACATTCATCCACTAGATGTTAAAGGTGCTATAGATAACATTCAGCCACTAGATGTTAAAGGTGCTATATATAACATTCAGCCACTAGATGTTAAAGGTGCTATAGATAACATTCAGCCACTAGATGTTAAAGGTGCTATATAGATAACATTCAGCCACTAGATGTTAAAGGTGCTATATATATAACATTCAGCCACTAGATATTAAAGGTGCTATATAGATAACATTCAGCCACTAGATGTTAAAGGTGCTATATATAACATTCAGCCACTAGATGTTAAATGTGCTATATATAACATTCAGCCACTAGATATTAAATGTGCTATATATAACATTCAGCCACTAGATATTAAAGGTGCTATAGATAACATTCAGCCACTAGATATTAAAGGTGCTATATAGATAACATTCAGCCACTAGATCAGGGGTCCCCAAACTTTGTCCTGTGAGGGCCACATAACTGTTCCCTTCTCTGGTGGGGGCCGGGGTCAGTTTGTAACAGAAAAGGTGTGACGATCGCAGGGGTGCCTAAACGTAAACATTTATTGTTTTCCAGAAAGCCACACATAACCAAATATTAATAACCCTTTCCGGGATCTTCACATAAAAAAAAAGTCAGGAAATAAATAATAACACTACACATTAACTGCCACGGATTTTCAGCATCTTATACCATTCTCTGCCAGCACTGTAAGTCTATGGAGATGTTCACCTTCTTTGCAGGGCTATAACTTTTTAAATTGTATTGCTAAATTGACATTACTATGGCCCATTCAACATCGATTATCTATCGTTCAGGATGTAGGAACGTTTTACTTTTTCATTCACACATTCATACAAAAATACCGTCTAGAATATAAACATGTTTTTATCGTTTTCTGCAGTAATTCCTAGAACGTGAGATATAGGCATAAATGCATATATACATTATCAAATGCCGTTTGTTGCCGATCGACGCTATATTAAAAATTTCAACTGCACATGGTCCTAAACGTTATGACTGATCATGCACGGGTGAACGGAGGGGGGGGGGGGGGTCGTTTATAATTCCGTGATCGTCGTTAAATGATTTATGTAGTATGGGTGATATATAGATCGGAGCAGTTTGCATCGATAATAATAAACAAAAACGCTGAAAGTCACGGCAGCCTCCTCTTACCGTTGGGCGATGATACTGGAGCAAACAGATCCCAGTTATTCGATGGGGATCGAGGCGATCCATTTCCGGTTTGTATAATACTAATACACGCCCAAATCATGTCGATTATTGAGTTATGGCAGCGATCCATATCCACGGTGTGTGGCTAGAGTCCTGCGATGATATGCGAGTGGCCGGACGGATTTAGGAGACGCACCGATATCCAACCGGAATTTCCGGTTTGGCAACTCGCCGATCATACACCAGGTGGCAGTAGAGTTGTGCCGAGTCCCACAGCATCAGACAAGGCTCCGTGAGTGAAATATGAATACCATGGCGAAAATATGAAATATGATCAAAATAACGTTGTACGCCGTGGATTGGCAAAATTCGCATGAACTTGAAATACGTTGTACAACGTGAATGGCGCACAAAGTGTTAATGAAATAAATAACACTATTTATGAAATAAATATACAGTACCTACAGGCCACATAGCTCTAGCTCTGTATTATTTAAAAGCACAGTGATTGATGATTGAATTGATTGATTGAAAACTTTATTAACAGATTGCAGAATGGGTACAATACAGTACAGCTCAATACACACAATTGTTAAGGGGATGCAGACCAGAGAAAGACTTTCGTTTTGTTTACATCAGGGTCCCCCATTTTCAATTCATCAGGACATATATGACACACACGACATACAGATAGACAGTACTGCTACATCTATACATTTATGACATACCAGATTTACAAATACAGTACTGTTTGTGATACAAAAAGAGTCTAAAAAGAGAGTATATACATTTGATATAGAAACTGTACATTGGAGGAGGTTGGGTAGGTGGGGTGGGGGGGGGACTGTACATTGGAGGTGGTTGGGTAGGTGGGGTGGGGTTGGGTAGACAGGGTGGGGGAAACTGTACAACTGTACAGGACACACTCAAAGGTTATCGCACCTCAGAGATGGCAGTGGACATGTATGACAGGACAAAGGCCCTATGTAAGGGCCTTGGGATTGAGGAACATACTACGAGCCAAAGGAGGAAGCAGAAAAGGATGGACGAGTATGTAGTTCAGTCATCTTGTGGCACAAGCTCAGACCTCATGGAGATCAGCTGAGACAGAGACTGTTCTATCCAGTCGTCGACAGAATGCTGCAAGAGCTTGAGAGCAGGTTCTCATGAGTTGGAGAACAACTTATGAGAGGCATACAGGCATGTTATCCAGCCTCAGACCAGTTTCTCTCAGTGGAATTGCTGCAACCCCTCGCCACACATTACAATATCCAACTACTGCCAGAGGAGATCACAGTTGCAAAGTGTTTCCTGGTCAGGACAGGCAGAGATGCAGTCCCTACTATCCAAAGTGTATTTTCCTTCCTGGATGATAATAATAATAATAATAATAATGCATTTGATTTATAATGCGCCTTTCAGGACACTAAAAAAAAAAATCCACAAATCGGTGAATGAAGAAATTATAGGATCAAATGAAAACTACTACTTACTAAAAATGGATGTTTAAAAGTACTAAAAACCAACAAAAAATATCAAACACTAACAAACATTCAGCACAGACAATGGGGATGCTGCCATCTAAATTGGGCCGGGCCAAATAAATAATACTTTTATTCTGCACATTTCTAAAAGCTCTGTGGATGTATTATTAAAGAAATTATAATAAAATAAGATAACTTTACATTTATCTATAGCACCTTTAAATTATAAATTCATTAATCAATAATTATTTGGGGGGAAAAGCAATACTTTTATTCTGCACCTTTCAAAAAGCTCAGGTTCAGTTATTTTTTACTCTACATAAAGATGTTATCTATAGCACCTTTAATTTCTTCCATATCACCCGTTCCTTGTAGCACACGCGTTATACTCCCTTCTGAGACACAGACTTTGCTTTGGATACAATGAGTCACTGGATTACTATTATCCTCAACTCTCATCCAGAGCGGTTCCCTCCTGCTCTGGATTAGGACAGATTACAGGACCCTCCAGATTGGGATTACCGTAGTAATACATCTAGGCTCTTCCTCTTTATGGGGGGGGTGGGGGGGGGGGGTGACATACTAAAGAAGCTACTCACCAAGGTAAAACAACCTGACATCACATTACTCCCCAGTGTGATCTCTCACAGTGTGCTTTTCTTTTATATTGTGATATTGATATATAATCCTTTTTTTTTTTTGATCAAATTTTTTTATTATTAATTACATGAAACAGGACAACACAATAACCACAGTAACAAAAAACATAACTTCACAGGAGAATAACAAACAATAATAATACAGAATAATAAATTATAAGACAAAAAGAAAAAGAAACAGCGTCCAACCTATCAAAAATAGGTGGCTACTTCAATAACAAAAAGGGGTCTTCAAGACATGGCAACCTTTCCCCACCTTTACAAAGTGGAGTGACTTAAAAGATTGTTTATGAGAGTGTTGTCGCAGATTTACTGTAGATAGCCTAGGTCCCTTACACATGTTCAAGACTGCCAAACTCGCAGACGGTAAAGTGTAAGAAGAAAGAAATTCCTCTTCCAAGTTGGTTGACAGGTCAATCAGTCTGCCAATATTAGTCCCTTGGGGAGATGGCATGTGAATTGACATATAGCGCAGAATAGCTAAATACCAACCCCCCCTAAAATCCCCCCAGCCAAAGTTAAGAAGGACAAGACAAAAACCAAGACAGACAAGACATTTCCTCCTCCCCCTCCCCAGAGACCGCCGGACCCCCCCGATCAAGCGCCCCAACCCCGCTCAGCCGCACACGGCGGTCTTTACCTTCTCAGCTGCTGCGAACCACAGGTCAATGCCAGCCTGCCCTACCCCAATCACCCGAGCCGTGGATATCTCAAGATAAATCACATCCAATAGAGTTAGGGACCAGTTGATCATTGTCAGCTTCTCAGGCTCCTTCCATCTCATTGCTATAAGCTTCTTCGCTGCTGTGATGCCCGCTAGGACAACCCTTTTCAGTTGTACGGACGCGGGTAGTGTCGTTATATCGTTCAGGAGTAGCGTAACAGCTGTGAATGGGATAGTTAAGCCACACAGATCTGAAAGTTTGTCCGTTATTGACCTCCAGAAACGGGCCACTGGTGGGCAATCCCAATACATATGCATATAAGTGCCAGTGGCCTTTTGAGAGCACAAAGTGCACCGAGAGTCGGTTATCAGTCCCATAGCAAATAGCTTCCTAGGTGTAAGATAGGTCCTATGAATATAATTAAAATTAATTTGCTGGTGATTGGGGTTTCGAGAAGATAATGCCACATTTGCCCAAACATCATCCCAGTCAAACTCGGGGTCCAACTCCGGGATATCCACACGCCAGATTGTATCCAATGATAAATTTTTATACGTGGATTGAATTAAGAGCGTATAAAAGTCTGAGACAAACCCTCTGGATGTCGTTCTGTCCACTATGAGCCTGAGGAAGGGGTGTGGTTGCAAAGCTTGAGCCCACGGTACGCCATGCGCCCTCAGTGCTGACCTTAGTTGAAGGTAAAGAAAGAAGGACTCGCCGGGAAGATCATAAAATTCTCTTAAGTCCTGAAACGCACGGAGGCCGTTCTTATCATAAATATCCTCCAGAGTATGCACTCCCCTCCTTTGCCATTGAGGAATATTAACCGGCTTGTGTCCAACAAGTAATTGCTGGTTATTAAAAATTGGAGAGTCCAGGTGCCAAGGGCATTTAACCCCACACGACCTCTGTACATTACGCCACGTTTGGATCACGTGAGTTATGATCGGTCCATACCTCAGCCGGCATTTCGCAATAGAGACAGTGGAGTACACTACATCCTGCAATCTTAGCGGAGACACCGCCGCCGCTTCTAAGGAGCGCCACGATACAGCCTCTACAGGGTCTAGCCAGCACATCAGAGGTCTCAGTGAAAAGGACCAGAAATAAAGTTTAAAATCAGGGATTGCGAGGCCCCCATCTTGTTTCCTACGTTGAGTAGTAGCCCTTTTGATTCTCGGGCGTTTGTTATTCCAGACAAACTTAGATACCATCGATTGTACCTTGCGCCAGTGGTCTATTGGAGGGGGCAGGGGGAGCATTGAGCTAATAAAATTTATCCTAGGCAGGATGTTCATTTTGATTATGGAAGCCCGGGCTTGTAAGGAGTTAGGAAGGGACGACCACCTGTCTAGATCCTGGCGTATTTTATCATAAGTACCCGTGAAGTTGTACTTAGTAGTTTGGTTCAGCGTGGGGAATATCTCTATGCCCAGGTATTTAAAATGTTCTACTATGGGGATATCAGCTGGTAGTCGCACCGCCTTGGCCAGTTCATTAAGAGGTAGGCAGGCTGATTTGTTCCAGTTAATCTTAAAACCTGACAATTTACCAAAGTCGTCGATTATCCTCAATAATTTTGTGGCCGACCGGGAGGGGTCGTCCATGAAAATCAGCAGGTCATCCGCATAGAGAGCAATTTTGTGTGGAGTATTGTTGACCATTATGGGGACGATGTCCTCCGATTGCCTAATAAATTGAGCCAAAGGTTCGAGGGAAAGCGCGAACAGTCCCGGGCTCAGAGGGCAACCCTGTCTAGAAGATCTGGAGACTGGAAAGAGTGTGGAACAGTTTTTGCCTGTCAGTATCATCGCAGACGGCGAGGCATACAGGACTTTAATCATATGAATAAAACTCTTTCCAAGACCCATGACCTCAAGTACCTTCCACAGGTATGACCACTCAAGTCTGTCAAACGCCTTCATGGCATCCAAAGACAGAACTGTGGATGGAGTTGTATTGTCTTTACTGTTATCGATTACATGCAGCAGCCTCCTAAGATTATCTGCAGCCAGACGCCCCGGGATAAAACCAGTTTGATCGCAGTGTACCAATACAGACATAAATCTCTGCAGGCGACGGGCCAGCACCTTGGCAAACACCTTTAAATCGGCCCCGAGAAGACTCAAGGGTCTATAGCTACCACAATCATTGGGATCTTTGTCCTTTTTGAGAAGTAAAGAAATCAACGCCATATTGACATCTCTTGAGAACTCCCCTTGTTCGATAGCGTAATTGATCATATCGAGCATCAATGGGCCCAGTTGGTCCCAGAAAGCTAAATACACTTCGGGTGGAATACCATCCCAGCCTGGCGCCTTACCCCTCTGCATTTCAACAATAGTCTCCCTCAATTCTACGAGAGTAATCGGTCTCCCCAGTTCCTTGGCCTCTTCCTCAGAAATGTGGGGTATCTCAAGCCCGCCAATGAACGATTCAAATCTAGAGTCATCCAGATTACCCTCTGAGCTATATAACTGTGAGTAAAACTCTTTAAAAGTGTCATTGATCTTTTTCGAATCAGTAGTGACTGCACCCTGGCTCGTCCTAATCGAGGGGATATCTGAGAAATGATCATTTGAGCGTATTTTCATTGCCAATAGGTGGCTAGGTCTGGAGCCGTGAAAATAGTAATTTTGTCTTGTCCTATGTATTAAGAACTCAGACTGTTGTTTAAGTATGGAGTTTATTTCTTTTTTGACTATCTTACGTTGTGTGTTTAGTCGTTCATTATAGTCATTTTGCAAGGATGCGTATAGGTCCGCATATAATGATTCCAGTCCTTCTAGCTTTTTTGACCGGGATTTTCGCAAATTGGAGGCAAATAGTGTGACATGACCCCTGATGAATCCTTTCAATGCGTTCCACAGGACCCTAGGGTCTTCTACCGTGCCAACGTTGATCTGCAAAAATTCAGCTAGTTTACTCCTGAACTCAGAACAGAAGTCATCGTTCTTTAGCAAGGTCGAATTAAAACGCCATCTGGGAGCTCTTGCGGAGAGCCTGCCAAAGGTTGCCGTAAGGAAAATCCCCTTGTGGTCTGAGAGAGCCAAGGGAACCAATGAGACATCGAAACTATCAAACATATTAGGGGACGCGAATGCATAGTCAATTCGAGAGAAGCTTTTGTGTCTGGCTGACAGGTGAGAGTAATCTCTGAGGGTGGGGTTGCATAAGCGCCAGAGGTCTGTGAGCCCCGTGTCTTTGGCCCACATCCTGAGGGCCCTAGAGGCCCGTTTCTGGTCGCTCGTTTCAGAGGGCCCGGACCTATCCATCTCCGCATCCCAGCACGCATTAAAATCGCCACCCACAATGAGAGCGTATCCATTAAGTTCCAACATATTCTTCGTGATTGTATTATAGAACGCTGAATCAAATGTGTTAGGAGCATACAATGCTATTATAGCCATCTTCCTATGCAAGAATTCAACTTTTGCTATAGTAATCCTTCCCTCCGTGTCCGACCATACATCCAAGATTTTGATATCAAGGTTACGTCTTGTAACTATGACTACTCCTTTCGTCTTATCATCGGCTGAGGATGAGGAGATAACGTGATATTGCCGATTTGCCAGTCTTGACACGTCACCTACCATTAAATGCGTCTCACTAAGGAGAGCAAGGTCAATATTTCTCCTCTTCAATAGCCAAAGGACACTGGCACGCTTGTGTGGGGCGTTAAGCCCTCCTGCGTTCCAAATTAAAATATTCAATTTAGCCATGGTCGAGCTTGTATAAGTGCGTAGAGAACATACCCGTGCAGCCAGGCTGAGTACAGAGGTGCCGATCCCGGCGGGCCCGGACGGTCAATCCCAGGAGTTCAGAGGAGGAACACTTACACATATATAAGACAACAGTACATAGAACACATAAAAATACCACCCCAGCTACCGCCCCCCCTCCTTCTACTCTACACCCTAACCCACCCGTCCTACTATAAGTTCCTCTATACCCACTCTCCAATCCCCACCCTATGCCCCATCCACTGAGGATGGTCATCTTCCTATCACTTCCCACTAGAGACATGGATCAATAAGACGCTTCCCACTCCCACCCCCCTCTAGATAAACCCCTGAGTAAACCCCCACTAGTCCAATAAACACAAATAATAATAAAAATAAAATCAATAAAGATATCGGTCGAAAACCACCTGAGCCCTGGCCCCAACATAAGACAACCATAATGGTAAAAATAGCCATTATTAAATAGTAACTCACATCAACCTGCAACCATCTATTTCCGAATCTGCGCTTCAACGTCGCACTGTTATAGCCCAAATGGGTACAGGAAAATCAAAACAAAATTAAATTAAAGCATCCCAGCCGATAGTCTAAGGCAGGATCGGGTCACAAGTTAATTGTGCAAAATTGTGTGAACAATGTCAATCAAACAATGATAATAATAAGAAAGGGAAAAAAGGGGGGTTATGGTTAAAGTGCACCCCTGAAGCAGTCCCTCTGATCAGGTACAACGGCTGAAATGACATAACCTATGTAAGAATCGACAATAATAGGAAAAGGAAAAAGAGGGTTATGGCTAAAGTGCAAGCAAAGTTAAACCTAAGCCAGCCTGTTATCACATATTTTATGTATATTCGGTCGAGAGCCAACGTGAGCCTTGGCCCTAACATGACAGCTATAATGGAAAAATTAGCCATTATTATATAATTACTCAACATCAACCCTGTAACCATCTACCTTGGAGTCTGCATATTAATGTCGCAACGTTATAGCACAAATGGATCACGGAAAATTCAAAACAAAATTAAGGCATATCAGCATTTAGTCCAAGGTAGAATCGGATCACATTTAAATCGCGCATACAGATGACATGAAAACAGCGCCAATAAGAAAAAAGGAAAAGAGGGTTATGGCTAAAGAGCAAGCCATATAACCATATAGCCATCAAGTGCAAGCCATACCCGACCAAACCTGTTATCATATATTGTATATGCATATTCAACCGACCTTGGCTTCTACTATTGGATCCCAAAGCTCAAAACAACCTGGATATAAAAATAAAAGCATACCAGAAGTTAGTTAAGGACCCGATCACTCCTGAATTGTGCAAACCAATGTCACTTTGAACAGCAACAGCAACCAAAATACGTAACCATTAACGGGTCTCGAATGTCTCAGCGCAGACAATAGACGAAGCCCGCTTAGCTAGTCCGAGGCTAGCGCGTAAGCTAGTGATGAATCCGGATAGCACGTTAGCCTATTATGTACATTGTTCAGCTAGCTCGTTAGCTTCCAAAGAGGCGATACACAAGTACGACCAAGAGGTCAGCTTTAGCAAGTAACAGAAGTCATTGGGAAGCCCCGCTAGTTGGATGGGCAGAGGACAGTTAGCATGTCTGGGCATGACAGCAAGTGTTTGTGAATAGTCGACCTAATCAATGTATATAGGCCCAAACCGCCAAGTCACTCACCCTCCATAGATATCAAGCAACAGACTCGGGTGTCTCCGCGAGATATTCCTTCGCTTTAGCCAACGACCAAAACAAACGCTGACCACCGACCTTCTCCAACACAGATAGTTTCGCGGGAGCGAATAACGTGGGCCTCAGGCCTAGCCTCCATAGCTTAGTCAGGACCACCTTGTACTCGGCTCTCTGAGCTTGAACCTCCGGTGTAAAGTCCTCGAAAATGGCCACTTTGTGATCGCCAAGCCTCAGAGTACCCCTTCTGGTACGAGCCGACCGCATGATGATTTCTCTCTGTTGGAGTCTGTTCAGCTTGACTATGATGGGCCTCGGTTCTTTGTTCACGCCGGGAGAAAACCTGCCCGCTCTGTAGGCAGACTCACAGATAGGAGGCGAGGGGAGGACGTCCGTCCCTAGTATCTTCTGCAGCAGTTCGGGCATGGTCTCAGAGAGACGGCCTTCACCGCTGGTCTCCGGTACTCCAACAATCCTGACGTTGTGGCGTCTATCCCGGGACTGCATCTCCTCCATCGCCGACTGTAGTTTGTTGACTTCAGCCTGCCTAGCCAGCAGGGCGGATTCAAGACCCGCCATCTTCTCACACTGTGCTGATACCTCCGTCGTTAGCATGGCTAGTTCGTTAGCATTAGCCGATGAGGCAGCGTGAATCGTCTCCATCTTGTCTGTCAGCGGGACTACCGCCAGCCGTATTTCTTCTGATATCTCACGACGGAGGCTGATACAGAAATCCGCCAACAATTTCTTCTGTGCTTCAGCGATGCGTGCCTCAGAGTCTGCGTGTACTTTCTTCTGTGCTTCAGCGATGCGTGTCTCAGAGTCTGCGTGTAGCTTGGTCATGACCAAGAGCACAGCTTCGCTTAACTCCCCGACAGCGGGAGACGGTACGGCCATGCTCGGCGGTGTCGGTGTCGTGCCTAATTCTTTCATGGCTCTGGTTTCCACCCCCGCCATCGTAGAAAGTCGAAAAAAGTTGATGAATGTATACTAAACACGACGACCTAGCAAACAGATAAAAAACAATTAAAAATAAAATAAAGACTAATGGGGAGAAACGTATATTCAGCACGGTAGAAGGGAGCTCATGTGAAAACACGTCTACTCCATGATCGCTCCATATTGATATATAATCCTATTCTATAATCCTATAGGACTCTCTGAGTCCTGCATTATTATATTGCACCTGATTGGATAAATAACACGCTGGTGCTCTAGTGCGACATCTAGTGGCTGAATGTTATCTATAGCACCTTTAACATCTAGTGGCTGAATGTTATTTATAGCACATTTAACATCTAGTGGCTGAATGTTATCTATAGCACCTTTAACATCTAGTGGCTGAATGTTATTTATAGCACATTTAACATCTAGTGGCTGAATGTTATCTATAGCACCATCTAGTGGCTGAATGTTATCTATAGCACCTTTAACATCTAGTGCCTGAATGTTATCTATAGCACCTTTAACATCTAGTGGCTGAATGTTATCTATAGCACCTTTAACATCTAGTGGCTGAATGTTATCTATAGCACATTTAACATCTAGTGGTTGAATGTTATCTATAGCACCATCTAGTGGCTGAATGTTATCTAGCAGTGGTTCCCAAAGTCGGGGTCGCGACCCAAAGGTGGGCCGCGAGCAGCCACGGGTGGGCCGCGAGATGATTTAAAAAAAATTAAAAAAAAATAAAAAAAAATAAAAAAAAATATATTTTTTATTTTTTATTTTTTTATTTTTTATTTTTTTATTTTAATTTTTTTTGTCAGGCCATTGAACTTAGAAGCAGGCCAGGACAGTGTTTCTAGTTGTATTCTAAAATTCTATTCTATTGTATTCTAAAATGTGACTATATGGTTTTATATTAACTTAATAAATAAACAAAAACAAAAAATCTACTTATTTCAACGAACATTTCAAACTAAATAACAGATTATGCACATAAAACGCTGAAAACAACCGAAGCAACAATAGTATTTTAATGAGGCTATTATTATTATCATTATTATTTTGCAACAAGTTAGCCCTCTCATAAATAGCACATATAAATGAATAACTAACTTGAACTAACTTAATAGGATTGAAGTGATATTTGGCTTAAAAAATCGGTCGCATGGCAAAAAAAAAAAAAAAAAAGCCAGACGATGTGCATTGGGCCGCGGCTCTCTGACGCCTTATTTTCTGGGCCCCGGCCTGAAAAGTTTGGGAACCCCTGATCTATAGCACCTTTAATATCTAGTGGCTGAATGTTATCTATAGCACCTTTAACATCTAGTGGCTGAATGTTATCTATAGCACCTTTAACATCTAGTGGCTGAATGTTATCTATAGCACCTTTAACATCTAGTGGCTGAATGTTATTTATAGCACCTTTAACATCTAGTGGCTGAATGTTATCTATAGCACCTTTAACATCTAGTGTCTGAATGTTATCTATAGCACCATCTAGTGGCTGAATGTTATTTATAGCACCTTTAACATCTAGTGGCTGAATGTTATCTATAGCACCTTTAACATCTAGTGGCTGAATGTTATCTATAGCACCTTTAACATCTAGTGGCTGAATGTTATCTATAGCACCATCTAGTGGCTGAATGTTATTTATAGCACCTTTAACATCTAGTGGCTGAATGTTATCTATAGCACCTTTAACATCTAGTGGCTGAATGTTATCTATAGCACCATCTAGTGGCTGAATGTTATCTATAGCACCTTTAACATCTAGTGGCTGAATGTTATCTATAGCACCATCTAGTGGCTGAATATCTATAGCACCTTTAACAGCTAGTGGCTGAATGTTATCTATATAGCACCTTTAACATCTAGTGGCTGAATGTTATCTATAGCACCTTTAACATCTAGTGGCTGAATGTTATCTATAGCACCTTTAACATCTAGTGGCTGAATGTTATCTATAGCACCTTTAACATCTAGTGGCTGAATGTTATCTATAGCACCTTTAACATCTAGTGCTTTGCTATCACTTTGCTTTGCTGTCGCAGCCCCTGAACTGTGGAACAGCATCCCCACCTCCATTAGGCTCCTCGCCCCTCGATAGATGCCTTCAAATCGAGGCTCAAAACCCACTTCTACCTACTAGCCTTTCCCGTTCACTGACTCATGCCCTGTTTTCCTATGTGTTTGCCTGTGTGCCCTCCCATACAACGGAGTGTGATTGTTGTCTATATGTATCTTGTGTATCTACCCTCTGTACAGCACTTTGGTTGACACGCGTCATGTTAAATGTGCTATATAATGGCTATATTATATAGTGGCTGAATGTTATCTAGATTTTTTTCATGGCCCCCATTTCAACACCTTTCTCATAGCACTGACATAACACAGAGTGGGGGGGAGAGAGTGGGGGGATGCTGGAGGTCAGGGGAGAGTGGGGGGTGGGGGCAGGGGAAAGAGGGGGGGACAGGGGGGGCTACTTCAAGACAGACCTTTCACACAGCTGGGCTTGTTGACGCTGGATTTGGACCCCAGACCCAACTGGCCCCAGTTATTGCTCCCGAACATGAAGAGCTTCCCGTTTTCTGTGGGAAAGAAAATACAGCTTAAACTGTACCACTATTGACTTCCAGTGTGGAAGCAGCACCTTAATGTTCCTATTGACTTCCAGTGTGGAAGCAGCACCTTAATGTTCCTATTGACTTCCAGTGTGGAAGCAGCACCTTAATGTTCCTATTGACTTCCACTGTGGAAGCAGCACCTTAATGTTCCTATTGACTTCCAGTGTGGAAGCAGCATCTTAATGTTCCTATTGACTTCCAGTGTGGAAGCAGCACCTTAATGTTCCTATTGACTTCCAGTGTGGAAGCAGCACCTTAATGTTCCTATAGACTTCCAGTGTGGAAGCAGCACCTTAATGTTCCTATTGACTTCCAGTGTGGAAGCAGCACCTTAATGTTCCTATAGACTTCCAGTGTGGAAGCAGCACCTTAATGTTCCTATTGACTTCCAGTGTGGAAGCAGCACCTTAATGTTCCTATAGACTTCCAGTGTGGAAGCAGCACCTTAATGTTCCTATTGACTTCCAGTGTGGAAGCAGCACCTTAATGTTCCTATAGACTTCCAGTGTGGAAGCAGCACCTTAATGTTCCTATTGACTTCCAGTGTGGAAGCAGCACCTTAATGTTCCTATTGACTTCCACTGTGGAAGCCCTGGATGTAGGCCACAGTAACGTTTTAGGCCCAATCATCATCATCATCATCATCATCATCATCATCATCATCATCATCATCATCACCACCATCATCAACCTTTATTTATTCTCGAGATTACAATTGAGGTCACCCTCATTTTCAATGTCGTCGAGACTTTACAGACATTTCAATGCACACATTTCTACAATATAACAATAATAAATATTAATAATCTATATAGTTCAAGTCAAGTGTCCCTTTGTTGATCCCCTTGGGGAAATTCAAGTGCCATAGCAGCGTGGGGGAGGGGGAGGTAAGAGGGAGGGGAGGTGATTGATTGATTGATTGAAAACTTTATTAACAGATTGCAGAATGGGTACAGTAAAGTACAGCTCAATACATACAATTGTTAAGGGGATGCAGACCAGAGAAAGACTTTCGTCTTGTTTACATCAGGGTCCCCCATTTTCAATTCATCATATGACACACATGACATACAGATAGACAGTACTGCTACATCTATACATTTTATGACATACCAGATTTACAAATACAGTACTGTTTGTGATACGAAAAGAGTCCAGAAAAGAGAGTATATACATTTGACGTAGAAACTGTACATTGGAGGAGGTTGGGTAGGTGGGGGGGGGGGGGAACGTGTTTAGTCCCTTGTTTGAGCCGAATCTGGGTTTAACATGATTTGTGGAGCTCCCTCTGGTGTTGTGATCGTGGTATTCACTGACCTTTGGGAAGTATTTTGACATGTACATGGGTACCTTGGTCGCGTAGTGTATCTTGTAGACCAGGCCCATTGCAAGTTGCTGTACTCTGTCGTCTACTCTAAGCCATCCTAGGTTGTCAAAGTGGGCAGGGGTGAGGTGGGTTCTAGGAGTAAGGTCAAGCAGTAGTCGGACTAGTTTGTTTTGAGATGTTTGTAATTTTGTTTTTAGCGCCTTTGAGGTGCTTTGGTACCATGAGGTGCAAGCATAGTCGTAGTACCCTTGAATGAGTGCTCCTGCCAGAGTCTTCAGGGTATTCTTGTTTACCAGAGAGGAGATCCGGTGCAAGAATCGAGTTCGTTGGTTGACTTTTTTTATTACATTGGATGCCATTTTGTCACAGGAAAGATTTGCCTCTAGGATGGAACCCAGGTAGGTAATATCATCTTTCCTTGTGACAATATTGTCTCCCACTGTAACTGAGAAGCCGCCGGTCTTGCTGAGTTTGTTATTTTATCCAAAGAGAATGGACTCTGTTTTGCCCAGGTGTAATGATAGTTTGTTATCAGCGAGCCAGGTGCAGATTTTGCCTAGTTCCGTGCTGAGGGTTTTTTCAACCTGCAACTTGTTCTTGTCAGAGACCAGCAGGGCTGAGTCGTCCGCAAACAGGAACAAGTTGCAGTCACAAGCTGACGACATGTATTTGCATAAATTAGGAACAGTAGCGGTCCTAGTATGCTTCCTTGTGGAACACCACAGCTCACTGTGAGGGGGGGGGGGGGATAGGGTACCGTTTACCTCCACCATCTGTTCTCTCCCCTCCAGCTAGGATTGCATCCAGCTCACTGATGAACTATCAAAACCAATTGCTTTTAGCTTGTCAATCAGAATGGAGTGAGGGTGTCATAGCAGCATGGGGGGGGGGTACAGTGATCCAAATGTAAACAAATAAGAAATAATAATGAAGACATGTTTTCATTCTCCATTTGATTGACTGAGCTCTTGATACAAGGAACAACATATGAGTTTTTAAGTGTATTTGTTGCATTTCGTGGCTGTAAAAAGTTTTGTTTACGTTGGTAATGTTTGTAAACACTAGAGTGAAAACTAGTATATTTTAATTTACAAAGAGTGAAGAAAGTATTCTCCATCTACACATAGAATGTAATCATGCGCCACAATGAAATAGTCAAAGACCACAGATTGGGGCTAATAATTACTAGAAGTAGGTTTTAGTGCCTCAAGTTTCAAGTTCACGTTTTGGTTTATTTGTCACATATAAGGTGCATTACAGTGAAATGCTTGGTTCTGTATGAGCCCCTGCGATTGTGCTACATACAGTAAAACGTTTAAAGAATAAAGACCAAACACTATACACACATATACAATATACAAAACTAAAGTACAAACTAAAGTACAAAATGTCTCAAGACGTGTCTCTTACCTGTAATTAATGCTGTGTGTTCGTCCCCGCAGGCAATTTGGAGGGGGACGTCATTTTTAAGCCAAAATTTACTAGGGATGTTATCAGCAAATTTGCTCTTTCCAAACGTGAACACCGCTCCCGATTCTGTGAGATAAGAGATAAAAAAAAATAACATATTCTGTGTTTCGGTTGCATTCGTTAGTTAATTGTGTTTTAGAATGAAAGTCAGGGTAACATTCTATCCAGTTTAAAACCATTTAAACACTATTTATTATTATTTGTATAACTTTTAATCATTCACAAACAAACTTTAGCAACCGACACAAATCTGTCAAGTAGACCAAGTATGTTTAAAGGTGACATGCATTATAAATGTCATTTTTCAGTCTCTAGCAGTCTAGATACTATATCTATATCTGTATATCTCTTACCTACTCTTACTACTTACACTGCTGACCAGTATGACTTACTACCATAGTGTCTTTATACCTGTATCACTGTACATATTAATACTATATCTATATCTGTACATATCTCTTACCTACTCTTACTAGTTACACTGCTGGCCAGTATGACTTACTACCATAGTGTCTTTATACCTGTATCACTGTACATATTAATACTATATCTATATCTGTACATATCTCTTACCTACTCTTACTACTTACACTGCTGACCAGTATGACTTACTACCATAGTGTCTTTATACCTGTATCACTGTACATATTAATACTATATCTATATCTGTACATATCTCTTACCTACTCTTACTAGTTACACTGCTGACCAGTATGACTTACTACCATAGTGTCTTTATACCTGTATCACTGTACATATTAATACTATATCTATATCTGTACATATCCCTTACCTACTCTTACTAGTTATACTGCTGACCAGTATGACTTACTACCATAGTGTCTTTATACCTGTATCACTGTACATATTAATACTATATCTATATATGTCAATATCTCTTACCTACTCTTACTAGTTAATTACACTGCTGGCCAGTATGACTTACTACCATAGTGTCTACAAGATACACTACACCACTAAGGTACCCATGTACATGTCAAAATACTTCCCAAAAGTCAGTGAATACCACGACCACAACACCAGAGGGAGCTCCACAAATCATGTTAAACCCAGATTCGGCTCAAACAAGGGACTAAACACGTTTCGCAATTATGCCACATCAATGTGGAACGCCCTACCCAAAGCTGTAAAGGAATGTGAATCACTACCCACTTTCAAAACCACTCTCAAAGAGCACCTACGGGAGACTGCAATTCTAAACTGGCCCCTGTAAATGTCCTAACTCAACCCCCTCCAATGTACAGTAAATGACCTAACCCAAGAATACACGAGGCCCCCTTCTTGGAACAAAGTATGTTTTCGTCAATATTCCAATGTACAGTCTTGCTTGTTGTACAGTTTCCCCCACGACCCCCCCCCCCCACCCCGCCTACCGCCCCCCCCCGACCCCACCCTCCCAACCACCTCCAATGTACAGTTTCTAAGTCAAATGCATATACTCTCTTTTTTACTCTTTTTGTATCACAAACAGTACTGTATTTGTAAATCTGGTATGTCATAAATGTATAGATGTAGCAGTACTGTCTATCTGTATGTCATGTATGTCATAAATGTTATGATGAATTGAAAATGGGGGAGCCTGATGTAAAGAAGACGAAAGTCTTTCTCTGGTCTGCATCCCCTTAACAATTGTATGTATTGAGCTGTACTGTATTGTACCCATTCTGCAATCTGTTAAATAAAGTTTTCATTCATTTATTCATTCACACATTCTGCAATCTGTTAATAAAGTGTTCAATCAATCGATCAATCAGTCTTTATCTGCATCACTGTACATATTAATACTATATATCTATAGACTTACTACCATAGTGTCTTTATACCTGTATCACTGTACATATTAATACTATATATCTATAGACTTACTACCATAGTGTCTTTATACCTGTATCACTGTACATATTAATACTATATCTATAGACTTACTACCAGAGTGTCTTTATACCTGTATCACTGTACATATTAATACTATATCTATAGACTTACTACCAGAGTGTCTTTATACCTGTATCACTGTACATATTAATACTATATCTATAGACTTACTACCAGAGTGTCTTTATACCTGTATCACTGTACATATTAATACTAACGTTACAACTGTACATACCTCTGATTAGCACTAGTATTACTCCGTGGTACTAATGTATATAATGTTACACCCAGTTGAATCACCTGTACATTGCACATTGCTGTTGCACTTTACTGTTAATACATTTGCACTCTTATTTTGAATAAGTTGAATGCCAACTTATTTTCGTTGTACTGTACTTGTACTAATAATGCATGTGAATGTGATCGAATGTGATTTGAATCGAATGATCACAGCGACACACTGCTGCAGCGCTGAAAATGGGGGACCCTGATGGAAACAAGACAAACGTCTTTCTCAGGTATGCATCCCCTTAACAATTGTATGTATTGAGCCGTACTGTATTGTACCCATTCTGCAATCTGTTAAATAAAGTTTTCATTCATTCATTCATTCACGCTGTTTGTTTACACACAACACAACACGTTTTCAATCGGTGTCGTCAGGAGAGAGATTCTCTACATTATGATGATTAATATTGTCTTATTATTATTACCGGGTATCTTCTCGTCCTCGGTCTCCGCGTCCATCTCTCTCTGTGTGTGTGTAAGCGGCTTTGTAGTGTCGTGTAGTGTTGTGTAGTCGGTGTGTAGTGTAGTGTGTAGTCAAGCAGCTTGTTTTGGTCTGAGACACAACCCGGAAGTAAACAACATTATTCTCCAAGGCTACAGAGCTACTCACCACGTGATCATTAACCCCTTCACTGCCGCGCGGCACAAGGTTTGATTGATTGATTGATTGATTGATTGATTGGTTGATTGATTGATTGATTGATTGATTGATTGATTGATTGATTGATTGATTGATTGAACATTTTATTAACAGATTGCAGAATGGGTACAGTACAGTACAGCTCAATACACACAATTGTTAAGGGGATGCAGACCAGAGAAAGACTTTCGTCTTGTTTACATCAGGGTCCCCCATTTTCAATTAATCATAACATACACGACATGAATGAATGAATGAATGAAAACTTTATTTAACAGATTGCAGAATGGGTACAATACAGTACGGCTCAATACATACAATTGTTAAGGGGATGCAGACCTGAGAAAGACGTTTGTCTTGTTTCCATCAGGGTCCCCCATTTTCAATTCATATAGACATTTATGACATACACAACATACATGACATTTATGGCATAGGGACATATAGGTATTTAGTACTGATACATTTGTGACATAAACGGTATTCCAATATACAGTACTGTTACCCCTAGATCCTGACAGAGTATATACATATGATGGGGAGGGGACTGTACATTAGGAGGGGGTGGGTGGGTGGGAGAGAAATATACATACGGCGGGGAGGGAATATATACATGCGGTGGGGAGGAGACTGTCTATTAGGAGGTGGTGGGGGTTTTGGGCATTTACGGTGGCCAGTTTTAAATTGCAGCCTCCCGTAGGTGCTCTTTAAGAGCGGTTTTGAATGTGGGCAGGGATTCACATTCCTTTACAGCTTTGGGTAGAGCGTTCCACATTGTTGTGGCATAATTGCTAAACGTGTTTAGTCCCTTGTTTGAGCCGAATCTGGGTTTAACATGATTTGTTGAGCTTCCTCTGGTGTAGTGGTTGTGGTATTCACTGACCTTTGGGAAGTATTTTGACATGTACATGGGCACCCCGGTCGTATAGTGTATCTTGTAGACCAGGCCCATTGCAAGTTGCTGTACTCTGTCGTCAGACATAACACACAACTGTAAACAGACATAACACACAACTGTAAACAGACATGACACACAACTGTAAACAGACATGACACACAACTGTAAACAGACAGAACACACAACTGTAAACAGACATAACACACAACTGTAAACAGACATGACACACAACTGTAAACAGACAGAACACACAACTGTAAACAGACAGAACACACAACTGTAAACAGACATAACACACAACTGTAAACAGACAGAACACACAACTGTAAACAGACATAACACACAACTGTAAACAGACATAACACACAACTGTAAACAGACATAACACACAACTGTAAACAGACATAACACACAACTGTAAACAGACATAACACACAACTGTAAACAGACAGAACACACAACTGTAAACAGACATAACACACAACTGTAAACAGACATAACACACAACTGCAAACAGACAGAACACACAACTGTAAACAGACAGAACACACAACTGTAAACAGACAGAACAGACAGAACACACAACTGTAAACAGACAGAACACACAACTGTAAACAGACATAACACACAACTGTAAACAGACAGAACACACAACTGTAAACAGACAGAACACACAACTGTAAACAGACAGAACACACAACTGTAAACAGACATAACACACAACTGTAAACAGACAGAACACACAACTGTAAACAGACATAACACACAACTGTAAACAGACAGAACACACAACTGTAAACAGACAGAACACACACCTGTAAACAGACAGAACACACAACTGTAAACAGACATAACACACAACTGTAAACAGACAGAACACACAACTGTAAACAGACATAACACACAACTGTAAACAGACATAACACACAACTGTAAACAGACATAACACACAACTGTAAACAGACATAACACACAACTGTAAACAGACAGAACACACAACTGTAAACAGACATAACACACAACTGTAAACAGACATGACACACAACTGTAAACAGACATGACACACAACTGTAAACAGACAGAACACACAACTGTAAACAGACATAACACACAACTGTAAACAGACATAACACACAACTGTAAACAGACATAACACACAACTGTAAACAGACATAACACACAACTGTAAACAGACAGAACACACAACTGTAAACATACATAACACACAACTGTAAACAGACATAACACACAACTGTAAACAGACAGAACACACAACTGTAAACAGACATAACACACAACTGTAAACAGACAGAACAGACAGAACACACAACTGTAAACAGACAGAACACACAACTGTAAACAGACAGAACAGACAGAACACACAACTGTAAACAGACAGAACACACAACTGTAAACAGACATAACACACAACTGTAAACAGACAGAACACACAACTGTAAACAGACAGAACACACAACTGTAAACAGACAGAACACACAACTGTAAACATAACACACAACTGTAAACAGACATAACACACAACTGTAAACAGACATGACACACAACTGTAAACAGACATAATAACACACAACTGTAAACCGCTGTGACCACATTCATCGAGTTGGACAGTTATGGAGGAGTTCATGAGTTTGATTATTGTCCAGTTCTCCAGGGTGTCATCGCAGGACTCTGAGCCCTGGTGTGGGAAAGGGTTAGGGTTAGGGTTGACTCTGAGCCGGCCCTATTCCCTGTACCTGGTTCAACTAATTATTATTATTATTATTATTATTATTATTATTATTATTATTATTATTATTATTATTATTATTATTATTATTATTATTATTATTATTATTATTATTATTATTATTATTATTATTATTATTATTATTATTATTATTATTATTATTATTATTATTATTATTATTATTATTATTATTATTATTATTATTATTATTATTATTATTATTATTATTATTATTATTATTATTATTATCATTATTATTATCATTATCATTATCATTATTATTATTATAAATTTTTTTTGTTGTATTATCTTTCCCAGCCTTCTTTTTCCGTTTTTCTGTCGCTGCGCACGCATGTGTACCCAACCGCTTCTTTTCACCTGGCAGCGCGGACTCTCACTGGGAGAGTGTAACGTGTGGAAGGATCACACTACCTCTCCGGGCCCTATTCCCCGTACCTGGTTCAACTAAGTCGATCAAGAGTCCCATTATCCAGATTCAATTAACCCGATGTTTGAAGCCGGGATTTTCCTGTTCCTCGAACGCTGATTCAGTCTCGTTAACTCGAACCAGACTTGAGACTCTGGATAATTGCGCGCGGCCGCTTCAGTTGAAAAGACAGCAGGTGTCGATAGCAGAAATCCTGATCTTCTAACGGCATTGATTGATTCATTGTTTTAAAACTTTATTAACAGATTGCAGGCGGCTCAATCAAGGGTACTACGACTATGCTTGCACCTCATGGTACCAAAGCACCTCAAAGGCGCTAAAAACAAAATTACAAACATCTCAAAACAAACTGGTCAGACTACTGCTTGACCTTACTCCTAGAACCCACCTCACCCCTGCCCACTTTGACAACCTAGGATGGCTTAGAGTAGACGACAGAGTACAACAACTTGCAATGGGCCTGGTCTACAAGATACACTACACGACCAAGGTACCCATGTACATGACTAAATACTTCCCAAAGGTCAGTGAATACCACGATCACAACACCAGAGGGAGCTCCACAAATCATGTTAAACCCAGATTCGGCTCAAACAAGGGACTAAACACGTTTCGCAATTATGCCACATCAATGTGGAACGCCCTACCCAAAGCTGTAAAGGAATGTGAATCACTACCCACTTTCAAAAACACTCTCAAAAAACACCTAAGGGAGACTGCAACTCGAAACTGGCCCCTGTAAATGTCCGAACACAACCCCCTCCAATGTACAGTAAATTACCAAGTATGGTCTTGTCAATAATCCAATGTACAGTGTTGTTTGTACAGTTGTACAGTGTCCCCCACCCACCCTCCTACCCAACCCCCCCCCCCCACTCCTACCCAACCCCCCCCCCCCACCCACCTCCAATGTACAGTCCCCACCCACCCCTCCTACCCACCCCCCCCCCCCACTCCTACCCAACCCCCCCCCCCCCCCAACCACCTCCAATGTACAGTCCCCCCCCACCCCACCTACCCAATCCAATGTACAGTTTCTACGCCTAATGTATATACTCTTTTCTTTCTGGACTCTTTTTGTATCACAAACAGTACTGTAATTGCAAATCTGGTATGTCATAAATGTATAGATGTAGCAGTACTGTCTATCTGTATGTCATGTATGTCATATATGTTACGATGAATTGAAAATGGGGGACCCTGATGTAAACAAGACGAAAGTCTTTCTCTGGTCTGCATCCCCTTAACAATTGTATGTATTGAGCTGTACTGTACTGTACCCATTCTGCAATCTGTTAATAAAGTTTTCATTCATTCATTCATCATTCAAGTTAAATGCATAATCTATAGGCTAATTTTAAATCCCTCATTACCCCAATCAATCAGATTATATTTCTTTAAACGTTCCTGCTGGCAGTAGGTTTATGGATTGAATAATCAAATGAGATCTTGCTAGCGAAAATAATTAATTCAACTGTTTCAGAATAAGGATACGGCTCTCTTATCCATTGATTGATGTATGGTGGATGTTTTACTTATCTGCACTATGGTGTGACGGTTTGTCCTTTTGCCTTTCACGCAGACGACCCGTGTTCGAATCCCCCTCCTTCTAGTCTTTTTCTTCTTTTTGCAATGTAAATACTTTGGTGCACGTTGAGAGCTATATAAAGAATGACATCCTCAATGCATGTAGATTTATAATATTTTAACTTAAAACTAGGCTACTTTTGCGTATAATCATTAATATTATATTCCAAAAAAAAATTCGCCCGGTTGACAGGATTAAGCACTAGCCGTTGGACCACTGTGCCAGATGGGATATATACATTGTGTATCCATCAATGGACAAGAAACCCGTGTTTTGAATATTTTTTTCTTTTGAATGAAGTTTTATCTCTTTATTCTCAAATGCATTAATGTGACGTCAACGGCTCATTCAATTTCTCAAATCCGTCAAACAGCGCATCTCATCAGACATTTTAATCCCAGTTACAATATCACACAAAAACCACAATCCACGCATAGACACTTCAATTTTATGCTTGAATGAAACACAATCCGGGCGCTCCGTTAAGCAAATCTACAGCGGAGAATATATGAAACTAATCAGAGCCAAACGGCCGATAGGTTTCATTCATTAAAAATATCCCCGCGGGATTCACATTTGCAATGCGCCGTTATTAAAATAACCACATGCAGCGTGTAGCGCGACTCCGAGCGCCGTATATGACGTGCATTATTTTATTTAGGACAAAGTAAATCTATAGGCTCAATATGATTTATTATCAGCATTTAGTTCTATTATTATACATTTCAAAAGCCCCCTCTAGGAAAACGAAGCACAAAAACATTATTCAGAATGGTATAATGGGATCTAGACTGTGAGAAATATTTCAGGAAGCGAGCTGGCATTTCTTTGCGGGGGCGTGGCCATGGTTCATCCAGCTAACTGAACTTAACCCTGCTCCCGACCAGGCTCAAACTTTTTGATCTGTTGTCATGGTGATTTAGACAATCGAGCGTCGGGGAATGGAAAGGTCCGGCTTAAGTCAGGCTATGCTGGAAATTATCCGGCTAACATAGTTAGCCAGGTACGGGGAACGGGGCCCTGGTGTGGGTTAGGGTTAGGGTTAGGGTTGACTCTGAGCCCTGGTGTGGGTTAGGGTTAGGGTTGACTCTGAGCCCTGGTGTGGGTTAGGGTTAGGGTTGACTCTGAGCCCTGGTGTGGGAAAGGGTTAGGGTTAGGGTTGACTCTGAGCCCTGGTGTGGGAAAGAAGGTGATTTCTATGTTTTCATGGCCGTAATTTCATTGAGCTGTTAGTTCAGATTCAGTGTCCTCCGATGACATCACTGGAGGACATATTCAAACTCACTAACTTGCCACAATTGTCATGCAGCACGTGTGCAGAACGTGTACAGTTGGACGTGTGTAGTAATAATAACAATAATAATAATAATAATAATAATAATAATAATAATAATAATAATAATAATAATAATAATAATAATAATAATAATAATAAATAATAATAATAATAATAATAATAGCCCCTTTTAACTAAAAGAAGGCACGGCTGAAGCCAATCAGAATGTAGCTGAGCGTGTCTGTGTCACCTGCCAGCCAATCAGAATGTAGCTGAGCGTGTCTGTGTCACCTGCCAGCCAATCAGAATGTAGCTGAGCGTGCCTGTGTCACCTGCCAGCCAATCAGAATGTAGCTGAGCGTGCCTGTGTCACTTGCCACGGCCTCACCACTTCCTGCCGCGGGGGTGAAGAGACGAGGAGCCACCAGCGAGTCGAAGCGTCACTCACTCTCATCACGCTCTGCCTCTGGAAGGACCCAGCGTCAGACTCTGCCACACTCTGTTTGAGTTCCCTGAGACCAGAGGAGCGTCTGAAGACTCTGTTTGAGTTCCCTGACACCAGAGAAGCGTCTGAAGACTCTGTTTGAGTTCCCTGACACCAGAGAAGCGTCTGAAGACTCTGGTTGAGTTCCCTGAGACCAGAGAAGCGTCTGAAGACTCTGGTTGAGTTCCCTGAGACCAGAGAAGCGTCTGAAGACTCTGGTTGAGTTCCCTGAGACCAGAGAAGCGTCTGAAGACTCTGTTTGAGTTCCCTGAGACCAGAGAAGCGTCTGAAGACTCTGTTTGAGTTCCCTGAGACCAGAGGAGAGTCTGAAGACTCTGGTTGAGTTCCCTGAGACCAGAGAAGCGTCTGCAGACTTCCTCCAGCCCACGTCTCCAGGACCGACTGTTCCTGCTCAGAGATGGGTCTCCTGAAGAGCACCGCAGCCTGGCTGGTGCTGACCTCTGGGCTTCCTGCAGCAGGTAAGCCCCCCCCCCCCCCCCCTCACCATGCTGAACCTTCACCCTGGTCTTCTGGATTCTAACCTCCGAGTGAGTCAGCGTTGGTATCATGAGAGTTGTTGAGAAATGGTTGAGGACATGGTTTTAGGTTTGTATACTTTGTACTTTTACTCCATTACATTTCAGAGAAAAAAAACATACTTTTTACTCCTTACATTTAAAATGCAGACCTACAAATACAAAGTACAAATCTCGCAGGTCCAACTATTTTAATTAGTATATTTGTTTCTCTGGCCGAACTAACGTTAACGCTATTAATCCTGCGGCCGCTCTTTATTTAAAAACAGCCAATCAAATCCCCATCAATGGAAAATGAACCCGCCCATACCCATGCTGATTGGTCCTAGAAAGCGGGGATCTTTGATTAAACACCTGCTATGAGAAGAATAGACAGTCAGAGTGACGAGCTACAGAAGATGGCCACAAACGATAGTACGAGTGATGAAGAGGACGAAACGGAACATTTCACTGCCCCGGAATAAAAAAAAGTTTTAACTTTTACTTTTTAGTACTTTATACATTTAAAAGTAGAAA